>NC_042958.1:23439956-23692456 GCF_901001165.1 Salmo trutta
GATGAAACCAAGATTGATCTCTCTGGCCTGAATGCCAAGCATCACATCTGGAGGAAACCAGGCACCCTCCCTACAGTGAAGCATGGTGGTGGCAGCATCATGCTGTGGGAATGTTTTTTCTGGGACTGGGAGACTGGTCAAGATCGAGGGAAAGATGAACGGAGCAAAGTACAGAGAGATCTTTGATGAAAACCTGCTCCATAATGCTCAGGACCTCAGACTGGGGCGATGGATCCCCTTCCAACAGGACAACAACCCTAAGCACACAGCCAAGACAACGCAGAAGTGGCTTCGGGACAAGTATCTGAATGTCATTGAGTGGCCCAGCCAGAGCCCGGAATTGAAACTGATCAAACATCTCTGGAGAGACCTGAAAATAGCTGTGCAGCGATGCTCACCATCCAACCTGACAGAACTTGAGAGGATCTGCAGAGAAGAATGGGAGAAACTCACCAAATACAGGTGTGCCAATCTTGTAGCGTCATACACAAGAAGACTCAAGTCTGTAATCGCTACCGAAGGTGCTTCAACAAAGTACTGAGTAAAGGGTCTGAATACTAATGTAAATGTGATATTTCAGTTTTTTATTTTTAACAAATAAAAAAAAATCTGTTTTTAATTTTAAATTTTTTGATTTCACCTTTATTTAACCAGGTAGGCCAGTTGAGAACAAGTTCTCATTTACAACTGCAACCATGCCAAGATAAAGCAAAGCAGTGCGACAAAAACAACACAGAGTTACACATGGGATAAACAAACGTACAGTCAATAACACAATAGAAAAATCTGTATACAGTGTGTGCAAATGAAGTAAGGAGGTAAGGCAATAAATAGGCCAATAGTGGCGAAGTAATTACAATTTAGCAATTTACACTGGAGTGATATATGTGCAGAGGAGGATGTGCAAGTAGGAATACAGGTGTGAAAAAGAGCAGAAAAACAAAAACAAATATGGGGATGAGGTAGGTAGTTGGTTGGATGGGCTATTAACAGATGGGCTGTGTACAGCTGCAGCGATCGGTAAGCTGCTCTGACAGCCAATGCTTGAAGTTAGAGAGGGAGATATAAGTCTGGGGAAAAGACTGACCATAACAAAGTGCTGCTGTACCTTCTTAACAGCACTATCAACAAGGCAGGTCCTACAGACAACATTCTGCATACATCTGGCCCTTCTTTGGACACTGTGTTAACAAACCTCCAAACGAGCTTTAATGCCAAACAGCACTCCTTCCGTGGCCTCCAACTGCTCTTAAATGCTAGTAAAACTAAATGCATGCTCTTCAACGATTGCTGCCTGCACCCGCCCGCCCGACTAGCATCACTACTCTGGACGGTTCACATTAAGCATCTCCAATCCAAAATAAAATCTAGAATCGGCTTCCTATTTCGCAACAAAGCATCCTTCACTCATGCTGCCAAACATACCCTCTTAAAACTGACTATCCTACCAATCCTTGACTTCGGTCATTTACAAAATAGCCTCCAACACTCTACTCAGCAAATTGGATTTAGTCTATCACAGTGCCATCCGTTTTGTCACCAAAGCCCCATATATTACCCACCACTGCGACCCTCGCTTCATATTCATCGCCAAACCCACTGGCCCCTCATTATCTCAGCTCACTGGTCACCATAGCAGCACCCACCCGCAGCACGCGCTCCAGCAGATATATTTCACTGGTCATACCCAAAGCCAACTGCACCTTTGGCCGCCTTTCCTTTCAGTTCTCTGCTGCCAATGACTGGAACGAATTGCAAAAATCACTGAAGCTGGAGTCTTATATCTCTCTCACTAATTTTAAGCATCAGCTGTCAGAGCAGCTTACCGATCATTGCACCTGTACACAGCCCATCTGTAAATAGCCCACCCAACTACCTCATCCCCATATTGTTATTTGTTCTTTTGCTCCTTTGCACCCCAGTATCTCTACTTGCACATTCATCTTCTGCACATCTATCACTCCAGTGTTTAATTTCTAAATTGAAATTATTTCGCCACTATGGCCTATCTATTGCCTTACCTCCCTAATCTTACTTCATTTGCACACACTGTATGGGTGATTATGCAACTACGAGCACTTCTATGTCCTCGGGTCAATTTTGGGGATTTTATAAAAAATAAAACACATTTTTGGATGTTAAGTTCACACTGGAATCACCCCATACTTTTTTAAACACCTCTCTATCAAGTATTTTAGCTACTTTTCAGATGCATTTTATATCTCAATTTCGCTATTTTGCCCTTGTCCCTGACCCAGACTTTTAAGCTTCTAGTATGTTTTTCTATGAGAAAACATGAATGATTACACATTATATAATGTTATGTACTACAGAAATAGTGTCACGGCTGTCAAAAGGAGAGGACCAAGGTGCAGCGTGTGTGTAGTTCCACATTTTTGTTTACTCTGTGAAACTATGCAATACATCAAATAACTGAATAGACAAAACAACAAACCATGACGTAGAGAAACAAACACTACTCAAAAATAATCACCCACAAAACCCAGGAAGAAAAACCCCTACTTAACTATGATCTCCAATTAGAGACAACAAGGACCAGCTTCCTCTAATTGGAGATCATCCCATACAAACCAACATAGAAATACAAAAACTAGAACCTAAGAACATAGAAATAGAACACATAGAATAAACCCCCCTGTCACGCCCTGACCTACTCTACCATAGAAAATAACAGCTTACCATGGTCAGGACGTGACAAATAGTCAGTTAAATAAAATCTATATCAATATTTATTGTGAGTATGCCCTTTATATTGTTTTTTACACATAATATACCTGTCCTTTGGGAGTGGTGTCAATTCCTCATTAATAATGTTTTTTCAAGAGAATATTAATTTAGTTACCATGGAAACATTTTGTGACACTGAAGCACATGGCTGCAGTGGACAGTTGTTCCCGATGTGATGTCCAGAAGTTGAAGAAAAATCGAGGTAAATATTGCTTGTGTAGAGAATATTTTAATTGTCAGTCATTTCCAAACAGGCTATAATTTCTTTAATTTGTGGTAGAACTTTATATATTTTTTTATATTTAATGTATTTACTGTAAACAATATGCTAGCTGTAATACTAACCAAAGCATGCTAAGCAGTCTGTCAGATTTCTCCAGAAACTGTGGAAGTGTCATTTCCATCACAGTCATTTCCATCACAAACTTAAGTGTGGTGGAAATGACAGAAAGTGGTGGAAATGACACAACCCATTATCTTATTCGTTTTAACTTTACTTTTTTTTTTTTTTTTTTTTTTTTTACTTTAGGCTCATTTAATCATGTTTTAAATTAATTTAATCTAGAAAATGCTCCAAGGTGTGCACAAGTTGAAAACGAAGTAGTATTTGTCTTTATTATTTGAAGATGCCACATAAAACAGCACAGAGGTCACAGACATAGAAACAAAATAAAAAAGGATCCTATACGATACCAGGAACATCTGCAAAAAGACAGGGAGAGATATTGGAAGAAAAAAGAGAAGGGAGAAGTGAAATCTATCTCTGAGCTTACAAAGAGAGAACAAAAAAACAAGAGAAGGCAATGAAAATGGAACCAACGGAATAGAAGACAGACTTTAAAGAGAACAGTTACAATGGAGACCTATCTATCAGGCAACACAACAGCTCAGTCACCAGATGGAGACCTACCTATCAGGCACCACAACACCTCAGTCACCAGATGGAGACCTACCTATCAGGCAACACAACAGCTCAGTCACCAGATGGAGACCTACCTATCAGGCACCACAAAACCTCAGTCACCAGATGGAGACCTACCTATCAGGCAACACGCCACCTCAGTCACCAGATGGAGACCTACCTATCAGGCAACACGCCACCTCAGTCACCAGATGGAGACCTACCTATCAGACAACACACCACCTCAGTCACCAGATGGAGACCTACCTATCAGGCACCACACCACCTCAGTCACCAGATGACTTGCAGCCAGAACATGAGGCTAACATACCTGCCCCTAACTTACCTGCCCCTGATTCACACCCTGATACCCCTTCCTCATCGTCTGCAACAGGAATGAGAAGTCGAATACTTTCTGGAAGGAAAAAGGTTGGAAGAGGTCGCTCAAAAGCATACAGAGATCTTAGTATGACAAATGTCGAACTTGATAATGCTTTATGGAAAGCTGAGAAATACAAAAAAAGGTATGATCAACTGATGAACAAAATGGAGGGACAAGATTCCCCAAAGACAAATACAAAACAACAAATGAAGGGAACTCCAAAGAACTTGAAGGATTTTATTGTTTCAAAATGCCATCATTGCAGAGTTAAAACAAAATTGTAAAACAATTTGCAGTTTCAAGGACAAACAAGTGCCTTCAAAAATGCTCAGAGGCAACATCCTGAGAAAGTATGGCCTGGTCAAAGCCGCAAACAGATAATTTTGCTTTTCAGCAAAAGCAATGAGGGCAAGTGAAAACAGGCCATGAAGTCTCCAGGAAAAAGCATTGTAACAATTAGCACAGCCACAGAAGAGAATCTCTAGATTCTATGAACGTGATAACAACAGTAGAGCAACAACAGGGGAAAAGGACACACTAACAAGGAGCAAGAAGAAAAAGCAGAAGTGCTTCTTGAATGGCACAATTGAGAACCTTTATCAGAAGTTTAAGAGAGAATATTCAGAAATCCAAATTTCCTACTGTGAATTCTGCAAAATACGTCTTTTTTGGGTTGTCAAGCCAACGGTTCAGGATAGGGACACATGTCTCTGCAAAACCCACGCCAACCTCCAGTTCATGGCAGACAAACTACAGTATCACAAAGTGATCAGCTGCAGCAACATTGAGAAAGTTTTTGAGTCTTTGTGCTGTGAGAACCTGAAGAAAGAGTGCATGTATAGAGAGTGCTCCCTTTGCCAAGCAAAAGAGCTTAAAACATCTGACTTTGATGCTGGTGAGCAGACATGGTGGTTTGAGTGGAAAAACAAAGCTGAAGAGAGAGAGAAGAAAAACAAAGAGGGAAACATGGAGAAGTTCACGGTACATTTGACAGTAAAAGAAAAGGTGGACCAAGATGGAAAATTCAACTCATCTCAAAGCACCGTCCAGCCCATTGAAGATCTAAGTGAAGCATTGTTTGGAAAGTGGTGTGTGGTGGAGTATGATCAGGACGTTTACCCTGGTATCGTGCAAGATGTTCACGCAGAGTAGTGCTGTTGTGAAAACCATGAGTCGTGTTGGCCCCAACCGGTTTTTTTTTGGCCAATGAGAGACGACATATGGTACAGACCACAGCATGTGCTTGGACTAGTCCCTGAGCCCCATCCAGTGACCAAACGGCACATGGAGCTGGATGCCTTGGTCTGGCAGGAACTTAGCTCTCTTTCTAAGCCTTAGACTCCCTTGGAAACTCACTATATAGTACATACAAAGCAGGGCATAAAATCATACATTAAATAAAACATGTGTTGCTCTCAATGAACTCTTCCCTCTATATATGTGCTAGAATTTCTATTTGTAGCATCTGTAACACACTGTTCTCAAGTGTTAGTTTCCAGTGTTTTGGAATCTTACTTTGTCTTATATTAATGAAATGTTTAACAATGGTTGTTGTTCAAAATGTTTGCATTAAAATATTGTTTTCATATGTTTTTTTTTTACATAGATGTCATTTCCACCACACCTTGTCATTTCCACCACACCTTGTCATTTCCACCACACCTTGTCATTTCCACCACACCTTGTCATTTCCACCACACCTTGTCATTTCCACCACACCTTGTCATTTCCACCACACCTTGTCATTTCCACCACACCTTGTCATTTCCACCACACCTTGTCATTTCCACCACACCTTGTCATTCCACCACACCTTGTCATTTCCACCACACCTTGTCATTTCCACCACACCTTGTCATTTCCACCACACCTTGTCATTTCCACCACACCTTGTCATTTCCACCACACCTTGTCATTTCCACCACACCTTGTCATTTCCACCACACCTTGTCATTTCCACCACACCTTGTCATTTCCACCACACCTTGTCATTTCCACCACACCTTGTCATTTCCACCACACCTTGTCATTTCCACCACACCTTGTCATTTCCACCACACCTTGTCATTTCCACCACACCTTGTCATTTCCACCACACCTTGTCATTTCCACCACACCTTGTCATTTCCACCACACCTTGTCATTTCCACCACACCTTGTCATTTCCACCACACCTTGTCATTTCCACCACACCTTGTCATTTCCACCACACCTTGTCATTTCCACCACACCTTGTCATTTCCACCACACCTTGTCATTTCCACCACACCTTGTCATTCCCACCACACCTTGTCATTTCCACCACACCTTGTCATTTCCACCAGACCTTGTCATTTCCACCACACCTTGTCATTTCCACCACACCTTGTCATTCCCACCACACCTTGTCATTTCCACCACACCTTGTCATTTCCACCACACCTTGTCATTTCCACCACACCTTGTCATTTCCACCACACCTTGTCATTTCCACCACACCTTGTCATTTCCACCACACCTTGTCATTTCCACCACACCTTGTCATTTCCACCACACCTTGTCATTTCCACCACACCTTGTCATTTCCACCACACCTTGTCATTTCCACCACACCTTGTCATTTCCATCACAACCCATATTTTTGAGGTAAATTAGCATATTATGTATAACTTACATACATTTATTTGTTTAGATATGGAAATCATATGGTTGTTATCATAATCTCACAAAAAGGTTGGGTGGAAATATCTTATTTTTCATGATAAATAAATGTTTTCAGCTGTCACCAAGGCAAGTTTATACATTCAGGTGTCGTGTTGAATTATTAATACTAAGAAAACCTTAAAAATCACTTAAAATAATATTCAATACAAGTTCATGTACAAATGTATAAGACATTTGTTATAAATCAATTGTATGATATTTCATTTTCAACTAAAATGGATGTTTAATGACGTGATGGAAATGACATTTGTCTATGGCTGTCTGGGAAAAATGACAAAAGTATATAAATTCCTGAATAGTACGATCGCAGCCATTATCAGATATAGTTTCTATACAAATAAAAGACAAGTACAATACTGGTAAAATGGTGTTTGAATAAGTTTTAATTTCTGAAGGTTTGCATGGCTAAAGTGCCCGAAGTTGCATAATCACCCTTATATTGATTTTTCTATTGTGTTATTGACTGTACGTTTGTTTATCCCATGTGTAACTCTGTGTTGTTTGTGTCACACTGCTTTGCTTTATCTTGGCCAGGTCGCAGTTGTAAATGAGAACTTGTTCTCAACTGGCCTACCTGGTTAAATAAAGGTGAAATCATAAAAAACTTTAAAAAACCATGTTAAAACAAGTCTTTTTTTAGTATGTGAATACTTCACCAACATCATTTCCTGCACACTGAAAGGCAAATGTAAGCTTTACTCTTAGTTGTGAACACGACTATTACTGTGACAATTGACCTACTTCTCTGAACATATACAGGTGTATGATCTTAATTTGAGCACCCTGTTTTGGAGGAAATGTAAAACTTGTAGTGTATTTGACGTTTAAAAAGGCTCCTAAAGTTTGTATTTTCCACTTTAAAATGTCAGATTTGATTTGCCCTAACTAAAAATGTATCAACCCTTGTAAATGTAAATTAATTATAATACACACAACAATTAAAATGTTCTGTTGCTGTAGGATTATTTTCCTGCTGTGAGAAAATTATCAAATTAAGATCCTACATCTGTACATACCAATTGCATCATGACTCGTGACTGCCGATGTGGCGGTAATACGGCCACCGTAACAGCTCTAATCCTGGCCCCATGACTATAAATCTGCATATCTCTAACCCTGCTGTGCCCTACTGTGCTGAGACAATATGTCTCTAGAACAGTTTCTCTCTCTCTCTCACACACACACACATACCGACAGAACCATTCACACCGTTCAGTCACTCAGTCACTGAATGGAAAAACTGAAATCCTTTTTAGTTAAATTCTACCAGCTTGTAACCTGCGCTAGAGGCGGAAAAACTCTAGATAACCTTTACTCCACACAGAAATACATACAAAGCTCTTCCTCACACTCTATTTGACAAATCTGACCATAACTATCCTCCTGATTCCTGCTTACGAGCAAAAACTCAAACAGGAAGTACCTGTGATGCACTCAATATGGAAGCTGTTTTGCTAGCACAAACTGGAATCCGATGGCATTGAGGAGTATACCACATCACCCCCTTCATTAACAAGTGTGTTGACGATGTCGTACCCACAGTGACCGTACGTACATATCCTAACCAGAAGCCATGGATTACAGGCAACATCCGCACTGATCTAAAGGCTAGAGCTGCTGCTTTCAAGGAGCGGGACACTAATCCAGACACTTATAACAAATCCCACTACTAGGCTGAAAAAATGGCAGACTGAAGGCAGAAGCGCAGAATGCCTCAAGAATGCCTCAAGAAAAAAACGTAATACTCAACATCTCAAAATTTGACTAAATATTAGCACTTCACTTCACATTCTTATGGGAAATAACCTTCAATCCGGGTAACAACACAAAACAAATAATAATGCTAGAGAAATGTATCTACCAATATCACTTTTACAATCAACACTAACACATGTCGGAGAGTAAGCATGGAGAACCAATCACAAACACAGACGATTTATATTTTCACCACCAGGAATGTTAAGTGTAGATACCAACTTGCTAAAGTCAATAAATAAAAAATGGGCATACTTGAACTGGTCAGTAAAGATATAAAGGAGTTGAAAGCGAGCCTCGAAATGAGTGACATAAAAAGCTGCGACAATGGAGAAAGAAATAAACAAGCTAAAAGGTAGAGTCAATACTATTGAAACGGACGTTAAAGAACTGAAAAAGGAGAACATGTTTCTGAGAGAAGCCTTACTTTGAAAACAGACAAGATCTATGTGAGAAAATCTGGTACTCACTGGTATTAAAGAAATTGAGGGTGAAGATCCCGAAAGTGAGGTGAAAGAATTCCTTCTTCAAGCACTACAGATCCCAGGCGATACTGTCAGCAAAATCAAACTCGAACGTGTACACTGTTTTAGACAGAGAGGACAGCGATACGAGAGCCTAATCATTGCCAAATTTGCATCCTTTAAAGATAAAATAAGGGTTAAAAGCCTGGGCAAAAGACTCACTGGCACAAAAATAGGCATGAATGAAAGGTTCCCGAAGGAAATTGCGGAACGGCGCAAAGTTCTGTACCCACTCTTTAAGGTGTATAGACTTGTAGCTCTTGTAGTTGTAGCTCTTGTAGTTGATGAACTGTACCTTGATAACCAACTGTTCCGAGACACTAAGACTACTCCATGGATATTCAAAATAATACAATGTTCCCATAGAGGAGTTGATTAATGGAACACCTAATGCTAGACATGGTAGGGATTGTAATAAAAACAGGAAAACAATAAAATACAACAATTGATAAAGAAATAAACTACAAATACACTATACCATTCAAGATAGTGAATGTTGTAAAATAATCAGTAATCGACTTTCTATTTATAGTATTTATAAATAGATAAGAGACAGCATTAGAAGAAAGGATAATTATTGAAATAATACATCTTCAAATATAAGGAACTGAAACACAAAAGTACTCAAAAGCCCGAAATGAGGTAGTAATCAACATGATAGGAATAAAAACACAGAAAACAAAGCATATAGAATGCACAGTATGTGGGTATGTGCGTGTGTATTGTGATGAAAGGTGGGATGTGTGTTTTGTGTTTGGAAAAGTGTGGAGTTAAGTGAGTGAAAAAGGAAAATGGTTGCAAATGCCAGAGCCCATGTGTGTCTGTGTCACGCCCTGGCCATAGAGAGGTTTTTGTTCTCTATTTTGGTTAGGCCAGGGTGTGACTAGGGTGGGCATTCTATGTGCCCTTTTCTATGTTTTGTGTATTTCTTTGTTTTGGCCAGGTATGGTTTTCAATCAGGGACAGCTGTCTATCGTTGTCTCTGATTGGGAACCATACTTAGGTAGCCTTTTCCCACAGGGTTTTTGTGGGTAGTTAATTTCTGTTTAGTGTTTTGCACCTTATGGAACTGTTTCGGTTCTTCTCTTTGTTATTTTTTTTGTGTTCAGTTTATTAAATAAAGCATGAACACTTACCACGCTGTGTTTTGGTTTGATGATTCCTCCTCTTCAGACGACAAAGACTGTTACAGTCTGCGAGTTGTGACAGAGAGAGCTTTCAATTTTGTGCAGATATGGGATATACAGTGCCTTCGGAAAGTATTCAAACCCCTTGACTTTTTCCACATTTTGAAAGCCTTATTCTAAAATGGATTAAAAAAATAAAAATCCTCAGCAATCTACTGTCACACCCTGATCTGTTTCACCTGTCTTTGTACTTGTCTCCACCCCCCTCCAGGTGTCGCCCGTCTTTCCATTATCCCCTGTGCATTTATACTTGTGTTCTCTGTTCATTTTGTCTTGTCAGGTCTTAGCAGTGTTCTCTCCCGCCTTCCCGTTTCTCTAGTTCTGTTTCCTAGTTTTTCCAGGTTCTGACCATTCTGCCTGATCTGACCCCGAGCCTGGCTGCCGTCCTGTACCTGCCTGACTCACCTGATTACGAATCTCTGCCTGCCCTCGACCTGCCCTTTACCTGCTCTGTGTTTCTAATAAATAATCTGAGAACTGTACTATCTTCCTCCCGTGTCTGCATCTGGGTCATATTCTGAGTCGTCATATCTACACACAATGCCCCAGAATAACAAAGCAAAAATACGTTTTTAGAAATTGTTGCAAATTTATTACAAATAAAAAACACAAATACAGTATTTACATAAGTATTCTGACCCTTTGCTATGAGACTTGAAATTGAGCTCAGATGCATCCTGTTTCCATTGATCATCCTATAGATGTTTCTACAACTTGATTGGAGTCCACCTGTGGTAAACTCAATTGATTGGACATGATTTGGAAAGGCACACACCTGTCTATATAAGGTCCCACAGTTGACAGTGCATGTCAGAGCAAAAACCAAGGCATGGGGCCGAAGGAATTGTCCGTAGAGCTCCGAGACAGGATTGTGTCGACGCACAGATCTGGGGAATGGTACCAAAACAATTCTGCAGCATTGAAGGTCCCCAAGAACACAGTAGCCTCCATCATTCTTAAATGGATTAAGTTTGGAACCACCAAGACTCTTCCTTGAATTGGCCGCCCGGCCAAACTGAGTAATTGGGGGAGAAGGGCCTTGGTCAGGGAGGTGACCAAGAACCTGATGGTTACTCTGACAGAGTAAAAGGCACATGACAGCCCGCTTGGAGTTTGCCAAAAGGCACCTATAGGACATGAGAAACAAGATTCTCTGGTCTGATGAAACCAAGATTGAAGTCTTCGACTTGAATGCCAAGCGTTACGTCTGGAGGAAACCAGCATGGTGGTGGCAGCATCATAATGTGGGAATGTTTTTCAGCAGCAGGGACTGGGAGACTAGTCAGGATCAAGGCAAAGATGAGCGGAGCAAAGTGCAGAGAGATCCTTGATGAAAACCTTCTCCAGGCCGCTCAGGACCTCCGACTGGGGCGAAGGTTCACCTTCCAACAGGACAACGACTCTAAGCACACAGCCAATACAACACAGGAGTGGCTTCGGGACAAGTCCCTGAGTGTCCTTGAATGGCCAAGCCAGAGCCTGGACTTGAATTCTATCGAACATCTCTGGAGAGACCTGAAAATAGCTGAGCAGCAACGGTCTCCATCCAACCTGATAGAGCTTGAGAGGATCTGCAGAGAAGAATGGGAGTAATTCACCAAATACAGGTGTGCCAAGCTTTTAGCATCATACCCAAGAAGACTCGAGGCTGTAATCGCTGCCAAAGGTGCTTCAACAAAGTACTGAGTAAAGGGTCTGAATACTTATGTAAATGTGATATTTCCATTTAAGAAATGTTATACATTTGCAAAAAAATCGAAAAACCTGTTTTTGCTTTGTCATTATGGGGTATTGTATGTAGATTGATTAGGGGGGGAAAAAAACAATTGAATCAATTTTAGAATAAGGCTGTAACAAAATATGGAAAATTCAAGGGTCTTAATACTTTCCGAATGCACCGTACATTTTAAAATAAATTATAAATATAGTTTATTTATTGTCATATCATGATGGAATGGTCCCCAAACCTATACCCTAGAACCCACCTGAGCGACCCACACAGAAGTCCTTATCTGTTAAATATCCTATACGCAACCAAGACAGAAAGATAAACGGGTCAGAGACCCACTAAAGCAAAACTGCCACCTCAAGAGTCCGAGCCTGGCTGGCAGGGTTGGTCAAACAAAGCCAAAGCCCCAGATGGGTGAGCATAATATCCAAAGAATTTCTCAAAGCTGATAATGAGAACCTTGATGACCTTGTACCTAGCTGGGGTGACTTCTGGTGGCGTGCCCCCACCACAATTCACCCTGAGTGGCGCAGCGGTATAAGGCACTGCATCTCAGTGCATTGAGGTGTCACTATAGACACCCTGGTTCAAATCCAGGCTATATCACAACTGCATGTGATTGGGAGTCCCATAGGGTGGTGCACAATTGTCCCAGCATTGTCTGGGTTTGGCTGGTGTAGGCTGTCATTGTAAATAACAACTTGTTCTAAACTGACTTGCCTAGTTAAATAAAGGTAAAATAATAATAAGTATACTTTTCAAAAATGTAGTGGCAACATTAGCTGCAGTAACTGTTGGGGAGGGGTTCACACTAAGACAATCAGAGAGGGGGAAAATTATTGTGGCACAAAATGTGTGTGTGTGTGTGTGTGTATCCCACATCTGTTGTTATGAGGTAATGATGTTAGGGACAATACAGGATGAATCACAATGATTGTTTGCCAAAATAATAATTGCTTCCCAAAAATATTATTTTTGTAATGCCAATCCTGGTTATAGGTATTAATCCTGGTTATAGGTAATAATCCTGGTTATAGGTAATAATCCTGGTTATAGGTAATAATCCTGGATATAGGTAATAATCCTGGTTATAGGTATTAATCCTGGTTATAGGTAATAATCCTGGTTATAGGTAATAATCCTGGTTATAGGTATTAATCCTGGTTATAGGTAATAATCCTGGTTATAGGTAATTATCCTGGTTATAGGTAATAATCCTGGATATAGGTAACAATCCTGGTTATAGGTAATAATCCTGGTTATAGGTAATAATCCTGGATATAGGTAACAATCCTGGTTATAGGTAACAATCCTGGTTATAGGTAATAATCCTGGTTATAGGTAATAATCCTGGTTATAGGTAATAATCCTGGTTATAGGTAACAATCCTGGTTATAGGTAATAATCCTGGATATAGGTAACAATCCTGATTATAGGTATTAATCCTGGTTATAGGTAACAATCCTGGTTATAGGTAATAATCCTGGATATAGGTAACAATCCTGGTTATAGGTAATAATCCTGGTTATAGGTAATAATCCTGATTATAGGTAATAATCCTGGTAATAATCCTGGTTATAGGTAATAATCCTGGTTATAGGTAATAATCCTGGTTATAGGTAACAATCCTGGTTATAGGTAATAATCCTGGTTATAGGTAATAATCCTGGATATAGGTAACAATCCTGGATATAGGTAATAATCCTGGTTATAGGTAACAATCCTGGTTATAGGTAACAATCCTGGTTATAGGTAACAATCCTGGTTATAGGTAATAATCCTGGTTATAGGTAATAATCCTGGTTATAGGTAATAATCCTGGTTATAGGTAACAATCCTGGTTATAGGTAATAATCCTGGATATAGGTAACAATCCTGGTTATAGGTATTAATCCTGGTTATAGGTAACAATCCTGGTTATAGGTAATAATCCTGGATATAGGTAACAATCCTGGTTATAGGTAATAATCCTGGTTATAGGTAATAATCCTGGTTATAGGTAATAATCCTGGTTATAGGTAACAATCCTGGTTATAGGTAATAATCCTGGATATAGGTAATAATCCTGGTTATAGGTAATAATCCTGGTTATAGGTAACAATCCTGGTTATAGGTAATAATCCTGGATATAGGTAACAATCCTGGTTATAGGTAATAATCCTGGTTATAGGTAATAATCCTGGATATAGGTAACAATCCTGGTTATAGGTAACAATCCTGGTTATAGGTAATAATCCTGGTTATAGGTAATAATCCTGGTTATAGGTAATAATCCTGGTTATAGGTATTAATCCTGGTTATAGGTAATAATCCTGGTTATAGGTAATAATCCTTCATATGATCTGCCTACATTATTACGCATATTATTTGTTAATTGTGGAAATAAATAAACATATGCAGAGTTTTTCCATATATATACAGTACCAGTCAAAAGTTTGAACACACTTACCCTTTCAAGGGTTTTTCTTAATTTTTAAAATGTTCTACATTGTAGAATAACAGTGAAGTAGTCAAAACTATGAAATAACACGTATGGAATCATCATGTAACCAAAAAAGTGTTAAACAAATCAACAAAATATTTTAGATTTTAGATTATTCAAAGTAGCCACCCATTGCCTTGATGACACTCTTGTTAATACATTTTATGTAGGGAAGCTAATGATCCATCATGTGTAACATTCCTTAGGATAAAAAGAAAGGGAATGGAGCTTTGCACAGGCAAAAACCTAAAGGAAAACCTTGTTCAGTCTGCTTTCCAACAGACACTGGGAGACAAATTCACCTTTCAGCAGGACAATAAACTAAAACACAAGGTCAAATATATACTGGAGTTGCTTTCCAAAATGACATTGAATGTTCCTGAGTGGCCTAGTTACAGTTTTGACTTAAATCGACTTGAAAATCTATGGTAAGACTTTGAAATGGCTGTCTAGCAATGATCAACAACCATCTTGACTGAGATGTAATATTTTGGGGGGGAATAATGTGCAAATATTGTACACTCCAGGTGTGCAAAGCTCTTACAGAGTTACCCAGAAAGACTCATAGCTGTAATCGCTACCTAAGTTGATTCTAACATGTATTGACTCAGGGGTGTGAATACTTATATAAATTACATATTTATGTGTTTCATTTTCATGGAATGTAAAAAATAATGTCTAAAAACATGTTTTCGCTTTGTCATTATCGGGTATTGTGTGTAGATAGGTGAGATTTTGAATTAAGGCTGTAACACTACAAAATGTGGAAAAAGTCAAATTTCTATTGCCCCTCAGCACTCACATCTGTAGCCATCAAATATTTTGAAAGGCTGGTCACGGCTCACATTAACACCCTCATCCCATACATCTTGGAACCACTACAATTTGCATATCGCCCCAACAGATCCAACAATGATGCAATCTCTTTTGCACTCCACACTGCCCTTTCCCACCTGGACAAGAGGAACACCTACAGTATGTGAGAATGCTGTTCATTGACTGCAGCTCAGAATTCAACACCATAGTGCCCTACAAGCTCATCACTAAGCTAAGGACCCTGGGACTGAACACCTCCTTCTGCAACTGGATCCTGGACTTCCTGACGGGCCGCCCCCAGGTGGTGAGGGTCGGTAACAACTAGGTCTGCGGCAGTCACAAAATATTGTCAGATGGTGATTGTCAAGCAAAGAACTGTCGGTCTAAGTGTAATTGACCGCTAATTAACATTAACACATATAGCATCTCCTGGCTTCCACACAAGCCACTGATGCAGTCCTTTGGAACATCTACATTTTAAAAGTCGAATAAATCCATGTAATATAGCCTACGCCTTCCCAACACATCCATTATTTATTTTAGACAGGTCTAAAGAAACATGATATGAAGAAAATGTAGTCTATTTCAGAAGAACAGAATAGCATACTCTGAGTTGTCCTTATGTTAGGTCCTGAGCTGGCTATGCCATATTGCTGTGGGCTACACTAGTTCAATTACCAGATAAGATTTGCTTAGAATTCTATGGCATTATTTTATATTATTTTATAGTATGAATAATACAATTGAACAAAGCTGAATAAAATAGAAAGCATATTTTCTCCAAACGATTTGATGGAGTGCGCACATGCGGCTATTCTGTGTTGAGCAGTTAACAAAGAAATAGGTACTCCTATATGCTTAATTTAGAGTGATTAATGTAACTTTAGTTGTTCTACAAACGCTGGGCTATATGTTTTGATTTTTATTACCTTGAAAGACTGCATGATGTGACACTAATGATGATTTGAAAAGAGTCGCTTGAAAGGCATGAGCTTTGCTTAGTTTTTTTGCGCAGGCTGTACACACTTCATCAGTCTCTCATCCACAATTTGAGAAGCACTTGATAATGCTTCGAATTTCCTGGTGGCATACCCTTTGTTTGGCCATAACGCACCCTAAAAAAAAATACATGCCTTTTGCAGCCCTTCTCCCTGAGTGCTGCCTGTTCCGAAGAACTTCTCACTCACACGGCTCTCCATCAGGTGATCTGGTTTTTCTCACAGACTACAAGGGAAGACAGACACATCGAAGATGCAACTGCGCGCGTGCTTATCCAATTCCGAGGTGCATATTGAAGATATTGGAAGAACTGTCCATGTTTAATTTTCATCAGCCAACAAGATGAGTTGGCCTAACAAATAGCAAAAGCACTAGCCTATGTCAATCTACTATCCCCCATAGTACAAAAGTTGACATATTACATTCTGTTTGAGAAATAAATATTCCAAATGTCACGTATTCTTTTAGGAGCAGGAAAGGAGCAGAGTCAAATGCAGGAGACTGAGGTCCGGTAGATCAAAAGTTTATTTCCACCGTAGACAATAAGGTGTCCGAAAAAAGGCACAGGGTGCGCATAACACCCAAAACAGGAGAATCGTACGGAAACGTTTAACGCACGGGGCGCAGCCCGGCAAACACTGTACAGAACAGTAACACGCTTAATATAAAGCCAGCGCTAACTAACACCTGTCCTCTAGCGACAGATAGACAATCCCGCACAAGAATCCCAACTGAAAATGCACACTAAATAAACCCCCCACTAATTACAGACACAAAACAGGTGCGAGATAGACAAAACCAAAAGACACAGAAACAATGATCGGTGGCAGCTAATAGGCCTGCGACGACGACCGCCGGGCCCCGCCCGACCGAGGAGGGGCGCCACCTTCGTTGGATACTGTGACACCAAACATAGTCTGGGACAGTTGTGGGATGCGATAGAGCTCAAATTATTACTACCACTTCCATCAAAAAAACATTTTGTTACCCAATGAGACTAACGCAACAGATCAGAACGTTTATCTTAAAATGTTGATAAATTATTAGTCTATTTCTTCACATTATAAGTGCAGCAATACAGACACAGCAGTAGGCTATAAGCACACATGTTCCACTAGCGGGAAAACCCCATTATCAAAAGTGATCACAAATGGATTATGCATGTAATGCTTTTATTAAAAAGGTGCATTTTTATGGTGAAAATTGTCTTTCCAAGACATGAAACTCACACCATGCTTATGTATGCCAGTTAGACTCTAAACACCGTGTATAGCAAATTAATGTACTGAATTTTAAGAAGTTATTTGGACACTTTAGTTGTGATACAAACCTTGTCAAAAAATGTAGGCCTATGGGCTAGGCAACATGAGGTGTGCAACTATGGATATCATAAGGTGAATGCACCAATTTGTAAGTCGCTCTGGATAAGAGCGTCTGCTAAATGACTTAAATGTAAATGTAAATGTAACTATGATTTGAAAAAGTAAAAATAAAAAAGGCATTGTTTCTTGCCTTAAACTGGGCATCATTCACAAGTGGTAATATATAATTCACAAGTGATAAACAAATGTTGTCACCCATCAGACTATTCTTGATTTAATCTTGTCTTCACATTTACTAAATTATATATGTGTGAAATTTGTTTTGATTTAGAATGGACCATTATCAAGCACCTGTCTCGAAACAGGGGCAGGAGAAAAAATAAATGTAATCTCTGCACTTAAGTAGCGAACTGAGGATGCTTTACCTGGGGTTCATTTTCATGTCAGCCAGGTAGGCTATACTCCTGTTGTAAAGATAAGCAATGTGCTTAATATTTGATTAATATTAGGAAAGTTGAGAAATAAATATAGTAGAGCTGATGGGATCCTCCTATTTTTAATAGAGGCCATCACACTGTTTTCTCAAGCGATTTCATAGCTTATAGAAATGTTGCGCAACATGAGCTCAGGAGCTCTCATGAAGTGTTTGATTAGATTTTCAATTTCATTTGCATTGATGTCAGAGTGATTAGAGGGACAGTAGAGTGCTGAGTACCAGGCAGTTATCAAGTTTGGTAGATTACTAATGACCATCGGCAGCATCAGAGCTTGGAGAAGCCTAATTAACATGACTAAACGGTCACGTGGAATTTGACTGCCTTCATTACTCGTGACCGCCAGTGTGGTGGTAATACAGTCACCGCAACAGCCCTAGTACCAACACATCCCCCACACTGACCCTCAAGACAGGGGCCCCTCAGGGGTGTGTGCTTAGGCCCCCCCTGTACTCCCTGTTCACCCACGACTGCGTGGCTGCGCACGGCTCCAACACTATTATTAATTTTGCAGACAACGCGACGGTGGTAGGCCTGATCACGATGAGACAGTCTATATGGAGGTGTCACGGGTGTCGTAGGAGAGAGAGGACCAAGGCGCAGCGGGTTGCATGTTCATCATTATTATTTATTAAATAAATGTGAACACGGAAAAAACAATAAACAAAGAGAACGACAGACGACAGTTTCACAGGCTACGACAACTAGCAGTGCAAAATACAACTACCCACAATTAACAACCCCAAACACATACCTATATATAGGACTCTCAATAAGAGGAAAATAGAAACACCTGCCTCCAATTGAGAGTCCACACCCAAACCTAAACATAGAAAAACTAAACTAGACAGAACTACCCACCAAACACAGACACCCGTGACAGGAGGAGGTCAGAGACCTGGTAGTGTGGTGCCAGGACAACAACTTCTCCCTCAATGTCAGCAAGACAAAGGAGGTGATTGTGGTATACTGGAAAGGCAGTTGAACAAGAGTGAGCAAAGTTTAATATGAGGGGTGTGAAGAAGTTGACTTGGCAGCCTGGCAGCATTGGATTGGTGCCCATAGCACCAAAACTTCTCCTAATGTTAATGGCAGTTGAGGAATCATTCAAATTCTGTGAGAGGGATGCAGTATTTAAACACACAGGTAATAGGTACAGTTAATAGCCTGATGGTGTGAACAACCATTCAGAGGCAAACAATTTGAAATTGTCTAGAGGTATTCTACAGGTAATACCACATGAAATGCGAGAAATGGAGAGACACACCCTGAGAGCATCATGCCAAACAGGAAGTGTAAAGAAGGGGCTTTCCTTGAAGGACGGGGAAGAAGAGGAGGGTCTCAGCTGAAGTTCAAGAATTCTCATATGTTCTGTCCAGTTGTCCCTCAAAATGCAGGCGCCATCAACCAACCTACATACCATCTGTGAGTGAGCTGTGAGGATTAGAAAGAGAGAGAGAGAGCAAGAGAAACAGACAGACAGACAGACTGTTCATTTGTGACTGTTTATTCCACTTTCTTTGCCAATGTTAGCATATGTGTCCCTTGCTAATAAAGCCCCTTTGGATTTAATTGAGAGAGAGAGAGATAATCACTGTTAAACATTCCATTTCAAATTGTGTAAAACTGTTCTATATTGTCTCAGCACAGTAGGGTGCAGCAGATATGCAGATTTACAGTCATGGGCCCAAGATTATTGCTTCTTATCCGAGTGTTGTAGGACGCTGTAGTGCAGGACCTTGAGAGCATCATGTCAACAGGATAGGGCTCAGTGACTGAACTGTGTGAATGGTCCTGTCCGTGTGTGTGTGTGTGTGAGAGAGAGAGAGAGAGAGAGAGAGAGAGAGAGAGAGAGAGAGAGAGAGAGAGAGAGAGAGGAGAGTGAAGGTAGAGAGCAGAGAGAGAGAGATAGTATGTGTGGGAGGGGGTGGGGGGTAATCAGTAATTAATTAATATTAGACTGGTTCCATATCATTGATCATCAATGATGTACAGATGTCAGACGGCCTGATGCTTGTTTGTTTGTTTGATTCTTTTTGTTTTGTTGTGTTTTGACATCTCCTTTTGTTTGGATATTCAGCCCAGCTGGGAAGCTTCAATAGCTGGAGAACATTGAATCCAGCAAATATCTATTTGAGGATCAACCATCCATCAATTCTTAAGTAAGTAAGTATCCTCACTGTATAATGCTGATTAGTTTTGTTGGTATACACTACCGGTCAAAAGGTTTAGAACACCTACTCATTCAAAGGTGTATCTTTATTTGTACTATTTTGATAAAAATAGGTCAACTGTCTCCTTTGGGGCATTTCGACCCACAACCTTGCTCCAGATCTCATTTTCCTTGACATCAGTTTTTGTATTGCTGGTACTAGCAACAACTACAGCAGCCATTTTAATTGTAATGTTAATGATGAAATTAATTTCTTTAACATTGAAATACACTCCCAGTCAAAAGTTTTAGAACACCTACTCATTCAAGGGTTTTTCTTTATTTTGACTATTTTCTACATTGTAGAATAATAGTGAAGACATAAAAACTATGAAATAACACATATGAAAACTATGAAATAACACAATCATGTAATAACCCAGATAATGTTCAACAAATCAAAATAGATTTTATATTTGAGATTCTTCAAATAGCCACCCTTTGCCTTGATGAGAGCTTGGCATTCTCTCAACCAGCTTCACCTGGAAAGCTTTTCCAACAGTCTTGAAGGAGTTCATACATATGCTGACTATGTCTGATAAGAATGATGACAGACGTATATTTGCATCACTGAGAAATAAGGTGGTTAGGAATATAAAAAAAGCAAAAGCAGAGTTCTTTCTTAGAGTGATCAATGAAGCAAAAGGAAATGGCAAAGTGATTTGGGAAAATCTCAACAAACTAACAGGGAGAGGAGCTGAAAAGTCCAAAAAACATCCTGAATTAAAGGTTAATGGGATTCTAATTCAAGACTCCAATTTCCTATCCACCACCTTTAACAATTTTTTTGTTGACTCTGTCAGGGAACTGGCTCAAAGATTTTCAACCAAGACCACAGTTCTCACTCCCATAGATAATAATAAACCAATATTCAGAAAACCGGAAATCTCATCATCAGCAGTGGACAGTATTATTAGCTTCTTCAGGAGCTCCAGAACAAAATATGCATTTGGTCTAGACACTGTATTCCTGAAGAGACACAAATATTCTCTGTTTGCCCCTATTGTACATCTAGTTAATCTGTCCATCACATTTTTACATTTTAGTCATTTAGCAGACACTCTTATCCAGAGCAACTTACAGTAGTGAATGCATACATTTCATACCTTTTTTCCCCGTACTGGTCCTCCGTGGGAATCGAACCCACAACCCTGGCGTTGCAAACACCATCCTCTACCAACTGAGCCACATGGGTTGCAACATGGGTTGCTTGGAAGTCTGTTGCACTGATACCTGTTTTAAAATCTGGTGACCCAACACTGGCAGAAAATTACCGACCTATAGGCATTCTTCCAGTGCTGTCAAAAGTAGCTGACAGATGGGTGGCTGATCATCTGACTGATCACCACATTCAGGGCAACTCCATACATCAAATTCAATTTGGATTCAGAACTAACCATTCTACCGAAACAGCCAATTGCTATTTTCTGGAGTGCATTAAATCTAATCAGTCTTTTTGGATCTTATAAAGGTCTTTGACACTGTGAATCATGAGGTCCTCCTATCCAAACTGTCTTCCCTTAATGTGTCCACTGAAGTCATTAGTTGGATGTATTCCTATCTGACAAACAGAAGTCAAAGGGTTTGTTTGGGGGACACTCAGTCAGACTCTCTTTACTATAACATTGGGGTCCCACAAGGGTCAATATTAGACCCCATTCTGTTTACCATATATATAAATGATCTCCCACTTGCTTGCCCACAAGTTAATGTAATCGGTGTGAAATGGCTAGCTAGTTAGCGGGTTGCACGCTAATAGCGTTTCAATCGGTGACGTCACTTGCTCTGAGACTTGAAGTAGTTGTTTCTGTTGCTCTGCAAGGGCCGCGGCTTTTGTGGAGTGATGGGTAACGATGCTTCATTTATGTGTGTAGATGGTCCCTGGTTCGAGGTGAGGAGAGGGACGGAAGCAATACTGTTACATTAACATGCAGATGTATGCAGACGATACAGTTCTGTATGTACACTCAAAAAATAGACAATTGGTTGTTAACAAGTTAACTGAAGCTATGGTACATGTTTCTAAATGGATGACTAATTCTTGCCTGCATTTAAATATCGACGAGACTGTTTGTATGTACTTCTCTAAGAAATCCATTGATTCTTCTCAACGAGCAGTTAATGGGGAGAATCTGAAAGTTGTGTCTAACTTCAGGTATCTTGGTGTCATTTTGGACTCCAACTTGATATTTAAGAAACATGTGAAGAAGGTGGTGAAGTTTGGATTATCCAACTTTAGGTTTATAAGACCTTTCTTTCCTCTGGAGGCCGCTAAACTATATATGCATGCTATGATCTTCTCACATCTGAGATATTGCCTCACATGCTGATCACAAGCAGGAGCTACTATTCTGAAACCAATTGAATCACTCTACAAACAAACACTTAAGATTTTTATAACAAACCAAACAGTTACCACCATTGTCATATCATTTACAAACATAATTTATTTAGTCTGGGTAGCTTTAAGCAGTATGTAGATGCAAGCCTTGTCTTTAAGATCCTGCATGGTCTTGCCCCTCCACCCTGATATCATGATCAAGGAAAGCACCTTCAGGATATTTTTGTAATTTGTAATTAACCAATTAATTTTGTAATTAACCAGTTAAGAACAAATTCTTATTTACAATGACAGCCTAGGAACAGTGGGTTAACTACCTTGTTCAGTGGCAGAGCAACAGGTTTTTACCTTGTCAGCTCAGGGATTCAATCTAGAAATCTTCCGGTTACTGGCCCAACGCTCTAACCACTAGGCTACCTGCCGTCCCAGGATAGCACCGGCAGTAACTAGAGGGGATTGCGTTGTCCCTTTTCGACACAGTAAATTCGGCCAATCGGCCTTCTCTGTTAGAGCTACAATATACTGGAATGTAATGTCCATGGACTTTTGTACTTTTAAATTTGAATTGAAAACATGGCTAAAATTTATCCAAACCTGTACACATGAGTTATCTGTGGTTCCTCATATGTAAGACGACAGTTGATGACAGTGTTGTTGTTGTCGTTAGAATTATATATGATTGGATGTAATGTATTTGTATTTTGTATTGTTTCAGTGAGTATGTGTATTGTTGCCTTGCAATTGTCCTGAGCTGCCCTTTTGGCTAACCCCTGCACATTTACATGGATGTTGCACTATTGTAATATTGATGTTAATTAATGTGCATTGTCCCCTATAAATAAATACATGTAGAATCATAATTTTATCATTTTCTCACAGCAGAAAAATAATACTGCAACAACTGAAAATGTGAATTATTGTGTGGAATATAATTAATTGACATTTTAAGTTAGGGCAAATCAAGTCTGACATTTTAAAGTAGAAATTGCAAACTTTAGATGCCATTTTAAACCTTGAATACACTACAAGCAGTGGCGACCCGTCATTCTTGACAGGTGGGGAAAGATTATTATTATTATTTTTTTTTTTAAATGTGTTGCCTGTTTTCCCTGTTATTTTGGCATTAATACGTGTCACATATCAGTTTGCAAACAATGTAAAAAATAATAATAATTGAGTTAATAAAGCAACATACAAACATGGTCTCTGTTTTGCTTTCTTCAGTAAGGCAGCTCCAAAATGCAGGTGTTTCAGCCTAGCTCAGTTCTTTCTGTGGTGGTGGGGCAGCCAGCGGAAAATACAGAGTGTAGGGGTTGGTAATGTTCTCTAGTTGCGCCGTGATTGTTCTGTCATGGGGACAGTACATCACTGCAAAATCTACGGGGAGAGCTAAAAAATTCAAGCCCCTTGGGTGCTGCCATAGAGTTACATTAGAAGTGCCCATCCATGAAGGCTCAAGGTCATTGGTCACAGATGAATTTATGTCAAATCATGTTATATCTACCGTAGCTTTGATTGGACTGATCATGTCAACATCATACTTTCAAAATCTTAGCTCGCAAGTTTGACAAGCAGTCATCACCATGAATCACGCCGACAATGTACTGGCAAATCCTTTTCAATCCTTGTCATATGAAGAGAAAATATAGATAAAATGCATCAGTGCTCATCGGCCAATTGACATAAACATTACACAACAAGATGGAAATAGCAAATTCAACAATGAGTGGTTTGGAAGGAATCAGTGGCTAACAACAAGCGTTGCAAAGCAATCACTAGCCTGTTATTCAGTGGAGTGGGTGTGTGGTCCAAGTTTGGGTTTAAGGGTCTCTTTTCCAAGCTAAAAAGCATAAACATTCAACACCATGGGCCAGAAAAGTTTGAATACATTGTCCATGCTGTCAATCCAGCATGACTTCTGCCTTGTTCAAAACAACTGGAAAGTCGGAACTGTGAAATCTCAGACTTCAGTGAGTTCAAGAGAACTGGGAACAGTGGTAAGCCAGGTGCAGCAGTGGTAAGGATTCACTCCATGGTGCTGAAAAGAAAGCTCTGCTGTTGGGACAGCTTTTTGTAGTTCCTAACAGTTTGTGGGCACCGTTTGTCACCGTTATAGTGCAATTAATGTATTGTTTAGTGTTTTGTTGTGTTGTGTAGTGACTTTGCTGGCATGCATCTAAAACATATATATATGTTTTGCCACACCAAGATCTACATGCTAAAATCGCCACTGACTACAAGTTTGGATTTCCTGCAACAACAGGGTGATCAAATTAAGGTCCTTTACACCTCTCTCTTTCAGCTGTGGTAACTACATGATGATTCAGAGAAGTATGCCAATTGTTGCAGCAATAGTCGTGTTCACAACTAAAGAGTATAGCCTACGTTTGCCTTTCAGTGAGCAGGAAAGGATGCTGGTAAAGTATACCCATACCAATAAAATGGCTTATTTTATCTTAATGTATTGGCTGATGTAACTACATGATGATCAGCTCAGATGCCATACTGTTATTTTCTCCTGAGGGAACATTCAGAGCTCACACACACACACACAAAGTGTCTCAGAGTAGGAGTGCAGACATATCCTTATAAAGTTATTCAGTCATAGAATGGTAAAACTGTGGGTCACCCCTCCTACCGGGACTACAGGTGGGACTACAGGTGAGATTCTAGGTGGGGCTCCGGGTGGGGCTCCAGTTCGTGCTCTTGCTGAGACCAATTGGTTAGCTTGAGCCTGGTCCTGCCATCTGTCTCCATTCCTCTCTCCATATCACATCCATCCTGCTCCTGTGTCCTCTCTACCTCATCTTCATCGACCTCTCACTCATCTACCTCTTCTTCTCCTTTGTCACTTGGTCCTTCTACCTCCTCTCTCGCTCCTTCTGTTTTCCTAATCTACCTCATGTTGGTCTCTCTCCCTGGCTCCCTGACTCTCCCTGGCTCTCTCTTTCAGCTGTGGCTGGGAAATTCGAAGTGGCGCACGCGCCCTGACGAATGGTTATAAAAGAACTAAAGATGCCCATGAAACGCTATTTGAGACTGCTTCCCCACTTCTCTTCTTGTCTTTTTCTGCCGTCTTTTCTCTCTGATATTTGAACCTCAGACCTCGCCACCTCTCTCTGCAATCTTTCTCTACAAGGGACATCACACAACCAACTTGTAATTATTAATAATTTACAGTATTACTAACTTTCATACTATCAGTATTCATATTACACTCGCACACAAGCTTACCTTGCTAGTAGTAGCCAAGAAAAAGTCATCATGAATGATTGTTCTCCACACACACCCACACACACACCCACGCACACACGCGGGCACACGCACACACGCGGGCGCACGCACGCACACACACACACACACACACACACACACACACACTGCTATCTCACCAACTAGTGCAAGCCAACTTTGTTAAGTTGTTGTTGAGTTTGTTCTATTGGCATGCTAACTTCAAAATAAGTTCTGCATCTTAGCTAATATAAGTATTTTTATCTTCTGATATGACAGTAATAATCACAATAGGCTTGGCAACCTCTCAGATCACTGGCTTAGCGACCAGGAGAGAGTAAAGTAGGCTAGGCTAGGCTAGGCTAGGCAGCCACAATAGTAATAATTTAACACTAGGAGAACTGAGAGGGTCGGATAGTCTCAAAACAAATTTACTTTTTTAATTACTCTGCCATTTTCAAGGTTATGTCCCCCACCGACCTTGACTTTTCCTAAATAAGTGTATCTAACACACTATCATTGTTAGACCCTGTAATGAGGGTCGTACAAAGGGGACCAAGGCGCGGCGTGTAATGAAAACACTAAATCAAAAACAACAACAACGACGACCGTCAACAGTTCCGTCAGGTTACAAGGAACAAAACAGAAAACAACTACCCACAAAACCCAAAGGAAAAACAGGCTGCCTAAGTATGGTTCCTAATCAAAGACAACGATAGACAGCTGCCTCTGGTTAGGAACCATACTCGGGCCAACACAAAGAAATACAACACATAGAATGCCCACCCCACACCCTGACCTAACCACATAGAGAAACAAACCCTCTCTCAGGTCAGGGCGTGACAGACCCTTAATATCACAAAGAGAATTTGTGTTATACATAGTTTTAAGAGGACATTACATTGACAATAGTCTGATGAGTGAGAATATTATCAATTGATAAATTATATATGAAGAATCTGATGAACAGCGCAGCTTGGAATTGACACAGAGGCAGGGAAATGAAATGGAGTTCTCCTACAAATTACCTTATTTTCATAGTGTAAGTATTCAGACCCTTTGCTATGAGACTCGAAATTGAGCTCAGGTGCATCCTGTTTCCATTGATCATCCTTGAGATGCTTCTACAACTTGATTGGAGTCCACCTGTGGTACATTCAATTGATTGGTCATGATTTGTAAAGGCACACACATGTCTATATAAGGTCCCTGTCACACCATGATCTGGTTCACTGGTTCACCTCTCCTTGTGATTGTCTCCACCCCCTCAAGGTGCCGCTTATTATCCCTGGTGTATTTATCCCTGTGTTTGTCTCTCTGTGCCAGTTTGTCTTGTTTGCCAAGTCAACCAGCGTTTTTCCTTGCTCCAATTTTTCCCCAGTCTCTGTTTGTTTCTAGTCCTCCTGGTTTCGACCCTTGCTTGTCCTGACTCCGAACCGGCCTGCCTGACCACTCTGCCTGTTCTGACTACCAGCCTGCCTTTCCCCTTGTACTGTTTTGGACTCGGATCTGGTTTCTGACCCCTGCCTGGCCTGACCTCGAGACTGCCTATCATCTGGTACTGTTTGGACTCTGACCTGGTTTATGACCTGCCTTTGCCTACTCCCTTTGTTATAATAAATATCGGGGCTATACCATCTGCCTCCTGTGTCTGCATTTGGGTCTCGCCTTGTGCCCTTATAGTCCCACAGTTGACAGCGCATTTCAGAGCAAAAACCAAGCCATGTGTCACGTCCTGACTATAGAGAGCTCTTATTTTCTATGGTAGAGTAGGTCAGGGCGTGACTGGGGGGGGGGTTATCTAGTTTATTTAGTTCTATGTTGTTTGGTTCTAGTTTCTGTTTTTCTATGTTGGGGTTGTTGGATGATCCCCAATTAGAGGAAGCTGGTCATCGTTGTCTCTAATTGGGGATCATATTTAAGTAGTTGTTTTTCCCACCTGTGTTTGTGGGATATTATTTTGAGGTAGTACATGTAGCACCTCTGTCGTCACGGTTTGTGTTTTGTTTATAGTTTGTTTGTCTTGCATTGTTTCACATTTAAATAAAAGATGTGGAACGGTACCCACGCTGCGCTTTGGTCTTCTTCCTACGACGATCGTGACACCATGAGGTCGAAGGAATTGTCCATAGAGCTCCGAAACAGGATTGTGTCGAGGCACAGATCCGGGGAAGGGTACCAAAACATGTCTGCAGCATTGAAAGTCCTCAAGAACACAGTGGCCTCCATCATTCTTAAATGGAAGAAGTTTGGAAGCACCAAGACTCTTCCTAGAGGTGGCCACCCGGCCAAACTGAGCAATCGGGGAAGAAGGGCCTTGGTCGGGGAGGTGACCAAGAACCCGCTGTTCACTCTGACAGAGCTCCAGAGTTCCTCTGTGGAGATGGGAGAACCTTCCAGAAGGACAACCATTTCTGCAGCACTCCACCAATCTGGCATTTACAGTAGAGTTGCCAGACGGAAACCACTCCACAGTAAAACGCACATGACAGCCCGCTTGGAGTTTGCGAAAAGGCACCTAAAGTACTCTCAGACCATGAGAAACAAGATTATGTGGTCTGATGAAACTAAGATTGAAGTCGTTGGCCTGGAGAAAACCTAGCACCGCCCCTACGGTGAAACATGGTGGTGGCAGCATCGTGCTGTGGGGATGTTTTTCAGCGGCAGGGACTGGGAGACTAGTCAGGATCGAGGGAAAGATGAACGGAGCAAAGTACAGAGAGATCTTTGATGAAAACCTGCTCCAAAGCGCTCATGTCCTCAGATTGGGGTTAAGATTCACCTTCAAACAGGACAACTGCCCTAAGCACACAGCCAATAAAACATAGGAGTGGCTTCGGGACAAGTCTCTTAATGTCCTTGTGTGGCCCAGCCATATCCCAGACTTGAACCCAATTGAACATCTCTGGAGAGACCTGAAAATAGCTGTGCAGTGACGCTCCCCATCCAACCTGACAGAGCTTGAGAGGATCTGCAGAGAAGAATGGGAGAAATTCCCCAAATACAGGTGTGCCAAGCTTGTAGCGTTATACCCAAGAATAATCGAGGCTGTAATTGCTGCCAAATATGCTTCAACAAAGTACTGATTAAAGGGTCTGAATACTTATGCAAATGTATTATTTCAGTTTTTTATTTTTAATAAACTTGATGAAATTTCTAATCCATTTTAGAATAAGGCTGTAATGTAACAAACTGTGGAAAAAGTCAAGGGGTTTGAATACTTTCCAAATGCACTGTATATTGTTTCAGAAAGACACGATTCTGCAGTTTCCAACAACTCTTTAAAATAACCCTTTGAGCTCTATTCCAAAATATTACCTTTTCTTGGCAGAATTACTGCTATTACATGCACTCCCCATGTGGAATTACAACACTCAAAGCACAGTGATATATTTAAACCAAAAATATGCCATTATGTTCTTTTGAAAAAAAATATCTTAAATTAATGAATTCATTCCTTAAGACCTGCCCATAGCTAATTAATACTGAATGATTGTTGTGATGGTGTTTATTTCATGGATTTTAACACTTGAGTTGTGGTGTTTTAGTGTTTTTAATTTGTACATATAACCTACAGTTACATAAACTAATCGAAATGCTATTGTGTTCTTTGAAATACATTTTCTTTGGTATTCTAATGTTACCTAAGACCTTCATAAAGACACACCAAAATACTTTTATTCCCATAGCATATATGAAATGTATTTATTAGACTTTTGTTGAATTTCAAAAGTCATTAGCCCAAAGGCAGGTCCAAGGCCATTCTTTTCTAGTGTTAATCACTGGCACGGAGTCCAATCAAAGTAGATCAGGTTTGCATTAAACACCATCAAAGGAAACATAAATTATAGCCTAACATATATATAGGCCAGAACAGTGGTCACCAAAATGTTCATAGTCAAAATGCAAGCAGAGTACAATACTCTTTTTGGCGCTGGAGATCACGTGCACGTACAATGTATTGTGTGATAGCAATTAAATGATCAGTAGCCTATAGGGCAGGCCTGGGCAAAGATCGGCCCGGGGGCCGTATGCGCCCCGTGACCTGAATCAATACGGGCCGCGGAATCATGCTCAGATCACATAAAGAATTTGTGATAGTGAGGTTTTTAAAAATTGCTTGTTATTCAAATTAAAAGCCAGATGAATACTCGCCTTTGTGTAATGATTTAACTCCCACCGCTTGTGGGACATTTATTTTGAAGGCACGTATAAAATAACAACTGCACGAGGACAGACAGTGACTGACAGGCTGACACACACGTCACAGTTACAAATAGTAGCTTCTAGAAATTGAGCAAAAAATTGTTTTTCAAAGATTTCAAAGGAAAGTAGACAATGAATGTAGGGTGTTCCAGCAAGGGTGGACATCGACATTTTTCTTTATTGAGGTATCAGGGAAAGCTGTGTGCTTAGTGTGCAAAGAGAGCATCGCTGTCTTGAAAGACTACAACTTGTCCAGACACTTCCAGACGAAGCATGCAGAGAAATATAGGAATATGTATTTTGAGCAGAGGCCAAGTGCATCGAAATAGTTGCTTTCTTAGTTGCAAAAGCAGCAAGGACTTTTCACAAACTGCATTCAGCAAACAACGGAATTGCGATTCTGGGCCAATTCGTCATTGCTTGCTGGGATTTCTCCTTGGCCCTGGATGAGAGCAGTGATGCACGTGACACGGCGCAGTTGTTGATATTCTTACAAGGCATAACCCCAGACTTTGAAATTACAGAGGAGCTTGCTTCAGTGCAGCAAATGAAGAGCACAACCACAGGGAAAGATTTATTGGAGGAGGTTAATAAGTGTGTGGCAAAGCTGGGACTGAGATTTGAAAAGTTTTCCAGTGTAACAACTGATGGGTGCCCAAACCTCACAGGAAAAAACATAGTCCTTTTGAAAAGGATACAAGATCAAGTAGCTGAGCTGAACCCAGATCAGAAAATTATTTTCCTGCATTGCATTATTCATCAGGAGGTGCTCTTTAAATGTGTTCTGAAAATGAGCCATGTTATGGATAGAGTCACTAAAGTGGTAAACTTCAGAAGAGCAAAATCTTTAAACCACAGGCAGTTTGTCTCACTGTTGGAAGGGACAGAGTCTGGTCATGCATATCACCCCTACCACACAAACGTGAGATGGCTGAGTTTAGGGAAAGTGCTTAAAAGGGGACCTGAAGTCGGAGATTGCTGAGTTTTTGCAAATGAAAGGAAAATATGTGGATTTCCCTCATATAGAATGGTTGGCTGATTTTGCCTTCACAATGGACATCATGGCCCTCGTGAATGAACTGAATTCCAAACTACAAGGGAAGGGCTTTTTTGCACATCAGATGTATAGCCTTGTCAAAGCCTTCAAGGGAAAATGACTTGATTGCTACCAAGTCCTTCTGATATGTGAAGATGGAAAAATCTGTTGGTGTCCTCGAGCAAGGCACTTAAAATGACTTGATCCTGAGTCGTCAAGTAGAAGCCAACAATCTCACCAACCTTCTGACAACTACTAGTCTGTTCCCTATTAGATGACCAGCGGGAGAATCAAATCAAATCAAATGTATTTATATAGCCCTTCTTACATCAGCTGATATCTCAAAGTGCTGTACAGAAACCGAGCCTAAAACCCCAAACAGCAAGCTATGCAGGTGGAAAAACTCCCTAGAAAGGCCAAAACCTAGGAAGAAACCTAGAGAGGAACCAGGCTATGAGGGGTGGCCAGTCCTCTTCTGGCTGTGCCGGGTGGACATTATAACAGCACATGGCCAAGATGTTCAAATGTTCATAAATGACCAGGATGGTCAAATAATAATAATCATAGTAGTTGTCGAGGGTGCAACAAGTCAGCAACACAAGAGTAAGTGTCAGTTGGCTTTTTCATAGCCAATCTTTGAGAGTATCTCTACCGCTCCTGCTGTCTCTAGAGAGTTGAAAACAGCAGGTCTGGGACAGGTAGCACGTCCGGTGAACAGGTCAGGGTTCCAGCAGGTCTGGGACAGCAGGTCTGGGACAGGTAGCACGTCCGGTGAACAGGTCAGGGTTCCATAGCTGCAGGCAGAACAGTTGGAACTGGAACAGCAGCACGGCCAGGTGACTTGGGACAGCAAGGAGTCATCATGCCAGGTAGTCCTGAGGCATGGTCCTAGGGCTCAGGTCCTCCGAGAGAGAGAAAGAAAGAAAGAGAGAGAGAATTAGAGAGAGCATATTTAAATTCACACAGGACACCGGAAAAGACGAGAAATACTCCAGATGTGACAGACTGACCCTAGCCCCCCGACACATAAACTACTGCAGCATAAATACTGGAGGCTGAGACAGGAGGGGTCAGGAGACACTGTGGCCCCATCCGATGAAACCCCCGGACAGGGCCAAACAGGTAGGATATAACCCCACACAACGCTTGCACACGAAACAAGGGCCGTCTAGTCAGCATGTCACTCGTCAGTGTACGCTCCTGGTCTAGCCCAATGTTTTAAACTAAAAATGCAGTTGTCTGGTGCATCTGGACTAACTGTAATACTAACATAGCCAGATAGGCTGCGACAATGTAGTCTCTAACATATATTTATAACATTAACCCTTTTAATCTTGTGTGGTAGTCAGTTGTTAGATTTCTGTGGGTGATTTTTAGTAGTTTCTGTTCCTATGCACATTATGCATTTGGCCAAGTCCTTCTGATATGTGAAGATGGAAAAATCTGTTGGTGTCCTCGAGCAAGGCACTTAAAATGAATATCTGACTCCTTAAAGATGATTTAGCAATATGCAAGAGACTATAGTTGAGTTACAGGAATTGGCTATCAAGAAAGGTCTGAGAATGGAATTCTAAATGCAAGTGTATTTAATTAACATTGTAAAATTAATGATAACATTATACAAGGCATAAAGCTTAAGTTACAAAACAATATTAGCTTGACAAGGCATTATTCTAGGCATGATCAGAGAGGGAGAGAGAGAGAAAGGCATTTTGTCCCCTCCATGGGGGGAGGGCTGACCACCCCTTAAAAGTCTTGGGCCATTTGCCATTCAGAGGTGACAGAGAGCACAGTTTAGGGCCGAGCCTACAAAATCCCCCCTAGACAGAAGCTGTACATTACTGTACATGAGCAGCCTGTGTCCAATACATGAAGAAACGGCTCGCACCACATGAGAGTTTTACTTTCTTGAGTTCTAAGTCCAGCTTATGGAACCTAACCTCTATAGTCCTCGAGCCATTTATTTTTCTGGGGGAGATTTGACAATTGTCACGACTCCTACCGAAGGTAGCCCCCCTCCTGCTGGGGTGGCGCTCGGCAGTTGTCGTCACCGGCCTACTAGCTGCCACTGATTCCCTTTTTGTTTTCCCCCTTTTCGTTATTAGGTGCACCTGTTCTGAGTTGGGCTGATTAGCGGGCTTTATTAACCAGTAGGCCCGCCTGCTCTTTGTGCGGGATTGTTTCATTGTATGCTGTGCGTGGTGACACGCTGTTGTTGTACATTTCAGGGGTGCATGTGTTTTGCGCAAGCTGTGTTTTGTCCCTTGTGTTTGGGGCACTTTGTTTTGTTGTGCGCTCTGAGCGCTGTTTGGGTTGGCGTGTCGTTTCAGCCATTGTGCCTATTAAAGCCAATACCCTGCATCGCTGCTTCCTGCACTTGATTCCTCGTCAGCAAACACCCACGCCTTACAACAATGCGCTTCAGACATGCACATGTCCCTAGGTACATATTACTTCAACCAAGCCAAAGAAAAAGTTATTCTTTGTTGAGGGCAGAGAAATTACATCAGATCAATCAGTTCTCAACAATTGATTGAACATAATTACAGTTAAGAGTTTCCAGTCACTGTTTGGCATTGTGTGTTGGTCAGATCGGTTGGTCTGGTCAAAGATAACCTAAAAGTTTATCAAGTATGAATTAGATGGATATGAAATGGAATGCAAGACCATTGAATGCATAATTAATGTTACACTCTATAAGAAGTGTTAAATTGTACTTTCCTTTGAGAAAGAAAGTTCAGATTGAACTTGTCCCCCCCCTCCCCCCCAGGAGGTTTGCCTTGAAAATATGAAAACCATTACAAATCATCTCAAGACCCATTTTTGTTATTGAATACAAATAGAACATAACAATGAAATAAACTCATGTTAAAAGCAATAGAATGTTCTCTAAAACAGTTAGATAACAAAATTAAAGGCGACACATACAGTATGTCTATGTGCAGTGAGAATTACCATCAATCAATATAAGAATTTAAAAAACACATTTGTTTGGTTGCAAAGTTATCTCCATATTCTCCACCTTCATAAGAGTAATTGCAATGTCAAACTGGTTTCTAAACCGGCAGAGGGTCTGCCAAGTAAATGTGTTTACACCCAATCAGGAAGTAGAGAACGGACTGCGTCTTTAAACATGGATTAAATGGTATGTGACTAAACCCCTGTTCTGTCTCTGCAGACAGCTGTCGTATGCAGCAAAATTTATTTCAAACCTGACAAAATCACATTCAAAGATGAATTTAAAAAACAATGCTATCTTTACCAAGTCACCTATCAGATGAGGATGAGAGTAAAATTCTCAACAAAACTTTGGAGTGAGATCCAAAGCTCACCCACCTCTTGTATAAATCAAATATTAATAATTCAGTAGTTTGTAAACCCAAAGTGCAGGGGTCTGAGGTCTAAGGCATGAGTTAGGCAGTGAGCCTCCATCTTGAACACACATCATGGTGGGTGTGGTCAACAGGAAGATTTAGCCATATGCGCCATATCAACATTAAATGATCCCTTGCACATCCACATAAGCCATCTGCCTAGCACTGTGTGTGGAGAACAAAGGGACAGTGCAATTTAATGTGAAGCCTGCACAAGGGCTGGAATTGTTCCGGCATACCCTAAAACAAGACGTGAGCTGTGTGTTAGTAAATGTGAGCTGTGTGTTAGTAAATGTGAGCTGTGTGTTAGTAAATGTGAGCTGTGTGTTAGTAAATGTGAGCTGTGTGTTAGTAAATGTGAGCTGTGTGTTAGTAAATGTGAGCTGTGTGTTAGTAAGTTTGTAAGTACAATTCTTGAGAAAAACTTTGGGTTATTCTCAAGACAGGACAGAAACATTCAACAAGTAAGACATTGATCATATAACATACATTGAACATATAAGACGGACAAACGCAGGTGTCATAAGCGTCGTTGTATGTAGACCAAAACACAGCGGGTATGTGAATACTCATCTTCCTTTTATTGTAGGAAAAACAAAACACTTACACAAAACAAACGACGAAAACAGTCCTGTAAGGTGCTCAGACTATACACGGAAACAACCACCCACAAACACAAGAGAAAATATGGCCTCCAATTAGAAGCAACAACAACCAGCTGCCTCTAATTGGAGGTCGTTACCAAAACTAACAATGAAATAGAAAAACTAGAAAACCCACATAGAAATAGAAAACATAGAACATAAACCAAAACCCCGAAACACACTAAACAAACACCCCCTGCCACGCCCTGACCACACTACAATAACAAACAACCCCTTTTACTGGTCAGGATGTGACAGCAGGCCTAAATTTGGGACAAAGTGAAGAAGTTGCCTTGGCAAAGGTCTTCTATCACTGTTTGACAATGAGAGCTGAGTTTGGTAAAGAAAACCAGCAGACATGATTCCCAATTATCTCACACATAAAAGGGGCGTCGAGCCAAAGCAAAGAAATTCATCCAGACTCAGCTTTCCATATTGTCAGTGATTAGCTAAAATGCTAGAAAAGATTAGCCCTTGGCAGCGACTAATTGGGGATCCTAATAAAATACTAAATATACTCAAATACTAAATAAGCAACAGCAATAGGTTGTCATAAAAAGTTAAAATCTGAAATTGAATCAGTTGGACAAGTCATCTTTGCTGTGTAAAGGAAAAGAGTCAATCATCATTATAAAACAAGCAAACAAATGAAAACAGGAAACTCCTATCAATTACTCTACCTTAGACCAGTGATTCCCAAACTTTTTATAGTCCCGTACCCCATCAAACATTCAACCTCCAGCTGCATACTCCTTCTAGCACCAGGGTCAGCGCACTCTCAAATGTTGTTTTTTGCCATCATTGTAAACCTGCCACACACAACTTATACGATACATTTATTAAACATAAGAATGAGTGTGATTTTTGAGCCAGCTCATGGGAAGTGACAAAGAGCTCTCATAGGACGAGGGCACAAATAATAATAATCAATAATTTTGCTCTTTATTTAGCCATCTTATATATAAAACTTTATTTGTTAATCGAAAATTGTGAATAACTTACCATAGGTTAATGAGAATGGTTTGTTTGAAAGGATGCACATAACTCTGCAATGTTGGGTTGTATTGGAGAGAGTCTCAGTCTTAAATCATTTCCCACAAAAGGTCTGTGCCTGTATTTAGTTTTCATACTAGTGAGGGCCGAGAATCCACTCTCAAATAGGTACGTGGTTGCAAAGGGCATCAGTGTCTTAACAGCGCGATTTGCCAAGGCAGGATACTCTGAGCGCATCCCAATCCAGAAATCTGGCAGTGGCTTCTGGTTAAATTCTATTTTCACAGAACCGCTTGTTGCAATTTTGATGAGGCTCTCTTGTTCAGATATCGGTAAGTGGACTGGAGGCAGGGCATAACGAATCCAGTTGTTTGTGTCATCCGTTTCAGGAAAGCACCTGCGTAATTGTGCACCCAACTCACTCAGGTGTTTCGTTATATAACATTTGACATTGTCTGGAAGCTTGAGTTCATTTGCACACAAAAAAATCATACAACGATGGAAAGACCCGTGTGTTGTCCTTGTTAATGCAGACAGAGAAGAGCTCCAAATTCCTAATTATAGCCTCAATTTTGTCCCGCACATTGAATATAGTTGCGGAGAGTCCCTGTAATCCTAGATTCAGATCATTCAGGTGAGTAAAAATATTGCCCAGATAGGCCAGTCATGTGAGAAACTCGTCGTCATGCAAGCGGTCAGACAAGGGAAAATGATGGTCAGTAAAGAGAATTTTAAGCTTGTCTCTCAGTTTCCAAAAATGTGTCAATACTTTGCCTCTTGATATGTTGTAAAAGCGTTACATGATCGCTGCCCATATCATTGCATAGTGCAGAAAATACACAAGTTCAGGGATTCAAGAGTTCAGGGGCCTTGTTTTAACAAAGTTAACCATGTTCACTGTAGCGTCCAAAACGTCTTTCAAGCTGTCAGGCATTCCTTTGGCAGCAAGAGCCTCTCGGTGGATGCTGCAGTGTACCCAAGTGGCATCGGGAGCAACTGCTTGCACGCGCGTTACCACTTCACTATGTTTCTCTGTCAAGGCTTTTGCGCCATCAGTACAGATACCAACACATCTTGACCACCAAAGTCCATTTGATGTCACAAAGCTGTCCAGTACTTTCAAAATGTCCTCTCCTGTTGTCCTGGTTTCCAGTGTGCAGAAGAGGATGTCTTCCTTAATTGACCCCCCATAAACGTAACGGACATATACCAGGAGCTGTGCCAGGACCACCATGTCTGTTGACTCATCCAGCTGTAACGCATAGAATTCACTGGCTTGTTATGCGAAGCAGTAATTGTTTCAAAACATCTCCTGCCATGTCACTGATGCGTCATGAAACAGTGTTGTTTGATGAAGTCATTGTCTGTACAGTTTTTTGGGCCTTTTCCCCCAGCATTGTCCCAGCCATATCCGCGGCAGCAGGAAGAATTAAGTACTCCACAATAGTGTGGGGCTTGCCTGTCCTAGCCACTCGGTAGCTCACCATATAAGACGCTTCTAGCCCCTTCTTATTATACATGTCTTACTACTCGAAAGTCGTCTTAATTCTCGCTCAAAAAACTCCTGTGGCTTATTTTTCAAATTGCCATGTTTTGTTTCTAAATGTATGCGCAAGAGTGAAGGTTTCATTGAGTTGTGAGATAGTACTTTTGCACATATAGCACACTGTGGCTGAAGAAAGGCACTAATCCCAATATAAGTGAACACCAAATCAATGTAGTTCTCATTATATTTGCGCCTCTTCGATGGTCCAACATCCCTGTCTGTTGTTCGGTGCTTTCCCGGGTAAGGGGGCAGTAGCTCTTCGGCTGCATCAGATTCACAACTGTCAGTGTCCACGCTAGCTGGGCTAACAACAAATGAATAATTACTGATGCTAGCATTGGATGTGCTCGTGGAAGCAGAACAACTTCTGTCGTCGACAGGTGCAGGTGTAGCTGGTAGTAGCAGTACTATCAGTAGAGCTGGTATGTGTCTCTACGGACACGGGCCCTACTTTATTTTAACCATTTATCAATTTTCGAGCAAACGGAATGAGCAGCAGCTACGTTTGGCTACATACGGACCGTTAGTGGAATTCCCGCGAGAGAGTAACTGTTCATGTGATTGGATGTTAATTATTGACTAGGCTACCTGTATATTTACATCGTGTTGTTATTTCGCTGATGGTTTAATGTTATTTTTGGCAGTGAAACGAGGCTACTCAGGCGAGAAAAAAACCTCACCCAAATGTATAGCCCCATTTAAAAAAAATCAAATTAAATGTGAATCACATTTTTATTTGGTGTACCCCCAACGGCATTGCGCATACCCCTGGGGGTATTCCCCAGTTTGGGAATACCTGCCCTAGGCTACACAGGATGGTCTATCAATAAACAGCCACCAGCCAGCTACTGGCTAGCAGAGGGGTGGGACAAAACTCATTAATGAAATAAAAATCTTTTATTGTCACATACAGTGGATATGTACAGTGAAATGTGTTGTTTTACAGGGTCAGCCATAGTAGTACGGTGCCCCTGGAGCAAATTAGGGTAAATAGACTTTGATCATATTAATTGCATAGTCTTATTACGGGTTGCATACGAGGTATATATATTATGCATATATGATAAATATTACCCCACTACACATGTGAAATATCATCACGTGAAGTGTCCCAAAATTACATGGTTTCACATGATTTCACATGTGAAAAACCTTGTGAAACTTCATGTGAAATATCATCACATGTGAAGTGTTCCAAAAACATATAGTTTCACGTGTAAATCCACATGTGAAACTTCATGTGAAATAGCATCATGTGAAGTGTCCCAAAAACATATGGTTTCACATGATTTCACATAGTATAGTAAAATCTGTAGGTATTTCTTTGATATGCATTGTCCAATACCTATCCTTCCTTCCAACCCCAAAGAAGACTCTCAAAAGTTCAATATGATTACATAACATAACTTTGGTGTTCCAGAAAAGGGTTGGGTTGGTAATAAAGTGAGACTCAAACTGGCTTTCTCCTAAATCTTGACAATAGTTAAATTGTATGTGTCTCTGGGGACAAACAATGTCTTTATTTGTTGTTACTGCATACCTGCAGAGTAAGTCAACAATTTAATTTGTGACAAAGCTCATGGCATGGGTTCCAGATTTTACAATCATTGAGGTTTTTACGCTTGACTTTTATTCTGCCATTTGTCTTTCCACTCTCCCAGATCCCTTGCTGCTCTCCCTTGAACACCTGTGCCCCCCATCCCCCGCCCCTTCACCTACCCCTCAATGCCTGTCATCCTGGTATGTGTAGGTGGCAAGGAAGTCAGGTGCAGGAGAAACCAACTTGGTATAACTGGAGTAGTTTAATAAAGAAATAAAAAACAAACTCCAAAACCAACGTACTTACATAAAATAACATGGGTAAAAATAACCCGTCGCACACCAATACAAAATACAAGAGCACATAACAAACAAACAATCTCTGACAAGGACATGAGGGGAAACAGAGGGTTAAATACACAACATGTAATGAATGGGATTGGAACCAGGTGTGTAGGAAGACAAGACAAAACCAATGGAAAATGAAAAATGGATCAATGATGGCTAGAAGACCGGTGACGTCGAACGCCGAGCACCACACGAACAAGGAGGGGCATTGACTTCGGAAGAAGTCGTGACAATGCAGCAAGGTGTTCCTGAGTCCTGACTTCTGCGATGATATTTCCCAGCATGCTTTGTTGCAGGTTGCTTTCTAGAATAGTTTGTTTTAATATCTATGTTTCTGCATGCACATTGCTTGATTAAGCAAAAGATATCTGTTTAAATTAATGAATGGAAGTATGAAGGTAGTTTTGTGACTACCCAAAAAAGGGGTTAAATGTGTAAAAAACAAATATATATAAATATATGCATACCTCCTATGCAACCCGTATATATATATATATATACACACATTTCCTCAGATTTCTTATATTTCCTAAATATAGAACAAACACTTCAAAATGTTGTTTCTTATTTATTTTTTGACTGTCTTTTTTGCCATTTATAAATGTGTTATTCAATGCATTTCTCTGGGCCATAGTAATAAAGGCCAAATTCAATATTTTATCAAATCTGCTGTAAGGTGAAATACAGCTCCATCTGGTCCTGTTTCTGTATGGCCTATGAGCTCAGTTGGACATCTTTATCTCTCCTAAGGTGAATATGGAGGTTTGACATCTGGTCCCAACCATTAAGTTTAACAGGCCAGTAAAAACACAGCGTTAATTGTTTTATAATGGCATTTGAACACGTTAGGACCGTGGAAATGCATGGGGAAAATATGTGATGTTGTTTCTAGGTGAAAGAAGTACTGTTTACAACTCTGCAACCCTCCCCGGGGGTTTATTAAAACATACACATTGTATTACACAAGACATTTTTTTATGAAAGAAAAAGTATAGTTTAATGGTGCCATTGGTTAGCCTCGTTAAACCAGCCGGATCTAGCATGCTCACATTATGTTTCAGTGAAAGATAACGTGAGCGTAGCAGTCAGTTTGGTTTCACAGGGCTAACCATACAGTGGGGGAAAAAAGTATTTGATCCCCTGCTGATTTTGTACGTTTGCCCACTTACAAAGAAATGATCAGACTATAATTTTAATGGTAGGTTTATTTGAACAGTGGGAGACAGAATAACAACAACAAAAAATCCAGAAAAACGTTTGTCAAAAATTTTATAAAATCATTTGCACTTTAATGAGGGAAATAAGTATTTGACCCCTCTGCAAAACATGACTTAGTACTTGTTGGCAATCACAGAGGTCAGATGTTTCTTGTAGTTGGCCACCAGGCACACATCTCAGGAGGGATTTTGTCCCACTCCTCTTTGCAGATCTTCTCCAAGTCATTAAGGTTTCGAGGCTGACGTTTGGCAACTCGGACCTTCAGCTCCCTCCACATATTTTCTATGGGATTATGGTCTGGAGACTGGCTAGGCCACTCCAGGACCTTAATGTGCTTCTTCTTGAGCCACTCCTTTGTTGCCTTGGCCGTGTGTTTTGGGTCATTGTCAAGCTGGAATACCCTTCCACGACCCATTTTCAATGCCCTGGCTGAGGGAAGGAGGTTCTCACCCAAGATTTGACGGTACATGGCCCCGTCCATCGTCCCTTTGTTGCGGTGAAGTTGTCCTGTCCTCTTAGCAGAAAAACACCCCCAAAGCATAATGTTTCCACCTCCATGTTTGACGGTGGAGATGGTGTTCTTGGGGTCATAGGCAGCATTCCTCCTCCTCCAAACACAGCGACTTGAGTTGATGCCAAAGAGCTAAATTTTGGTCTCATCTGACCACAACACTTTCACCAGTTGTCCTCTGAATCATTCAGATGTTCATTGGCAAACTTCAGACGGGCATGTATATGTATTCTTGAGCAGGGAGACCTTGCGGGCGCTGCAGGATTTCAGTCCTTCACGGCATAGTGTGTTACCAATTGTTTTCTTGGTGACTATGGTCCCAGCTGCCTTGAGATCATTGACAAGATCCTCCCGTGTAGTTCTGGGCTGATTCCTCACCGTTCTCATGATCATTGCAACCCCACGAGGTGAGATCTTGCATGGAGCCCCAGGCCGAGGGATATCGACAGTTCTTTTGTGTTTCTTCCATTTGCGAATAATCGCACCAAATGTTGTCACCTTCTCACCAAGCTGCTTGGCGATGGTCTTGTAGCCCATTCCAGCCTTCTGTAGGTCTACAATCTTGTCCCTGACATCCTTGGAGAGCTCTTTGGTCTTGGCCATGGTGGAGAGTTTGGAATCTGATTGATTGATTGCTTCTGTGGACAGGTGTCTTTTTTACAGGTAACAAGCTACGGTTAGGAGCACTCCCTTTAAGAGTGTGCTTGTCACGTCCTGGCCAGTATAATGGTTAATTGTCATTTTAGTTTGGTCAGGACATGGCAGAGGGTATTTGTTTTATGTGGTTCAGGGTGGTGTGTTAGTTAGGAGGGCGTTTGATTTATTATTTCCGGGTTTTGAGTTATGGTCTATGTTGATGTATTTCTATGTGTAGTCTGGTTGATCTATTTCTATGTTGAGTTAATTGGGGAGGACTTCCAATTGAAGGCAGCTGTGTGGTGTTGCCTTTGATTGGAAGTCCTATATTAGTTGGGTGTGTTTGTCTGTTTAATTGTGGGAGATTGTTCCGTGTTTAGTGTGCGTAAACCTAACAGGGCTGTCAGTGTATCGTGAGTTCGTTTTTGTTATTTTGTATGTTCGTTTTGGAATTTATTAAAAGTTCAAAATGAACTATCTCAACTCTGCTGCATATTGGTCCTCATTTTCCGATGATGATTTCGCCATATCATCAAACGACGAAGAAATCCCTGACAGTGCTCCTAATCTCAGCTCGTTACCTGTATAAAAGACACCTGGGAGCCAGAAATCTTTCTGATTGAGAGGGGGTCAAATACTTATTTCCCTATTTAAAATGCAAATCAATTTATAACATTTTTGACATGCGTTTTTCTGGATTTTGTTGTTGTTATTCTGTCTCTCACAGTTCAAATAAACCTACTATTAAAATTATAGACTGATCCTTTCTTTATCAGTGGGCAAACGTACAAAATCAGCAGGGGATCAAATACTTTTTTCCCCAACTGTAAGCGCCTTTTCTGTTAATATCAAAATAGTCCTTCTGCCTAAGTGATTGTGTTCTAGTTTAAGTATTGTATTTACCTTTCAAAATGATCATTGGCCTAAAGTGTACTGCAGTGTGTGTGCTGGGTATGAGAGGATGCACACAGAGGCAGAATGAGGTATGATTAGATGTTAATAATAAGAAGGTATATGACCTTATTTCCCTGTATATTATTTCCCTTGGTGACGTAATCCACAACCATAACATTCAGTTTCACTGCTATGCGGATGACTCCCAGCTCTATTTACCAATCAGACCCAGGGACAAAGCTAGCGTAGCTATCCTTGACAAGTGTCTTGCTGACATCAAATGTTGGGATGTTTTACAATTTGCTCCAGCTCAATGATAAATAATCAGAGGTTGTTGTAATTGACTCCCACTTAGATTCTAGGTAACCTTGGTCATTTGCCCACAATGCAGATAATTGTATGTGTGGGGCACAGCACTGAGGTAGTCATTCAAAACTGATGTTAAATACTATTATAGCACACAGAGACAGTGACGTGTTATGTGACTTGATAAGCAAAGTTTTACTCCTGAACCTATTTAGGCTTGCCATAATAAAGGGGTTGAATACTTATTGACTCAAGACATTTCAGCTTAAAAAAGATCAATTTCTGTATATATATATATACACTGCTCAAAAAAATAACGGGAACACTTAAACAACACAATGTAACTCCAAGTCAATCACACTTCTGTGAAATCAAACTGTCCACTTAGGAAGCAACACTGATTGACAATAAATTTCACATGCTGTTGTGCAAATGGAATAGACAACAGGTGGAAATTATAGGCAATTAGCAAGACACCCCCAATAAAGGAGTGGTTCTGCAGGTGGTAACCACAGACCACTTCTCAGTTCCTATGCTTTCTGGCTGATGTTTTGGTCACTTTTGAATGCTGGCGGTGCTTTCACTCTAGTGGTAGCATAAGACGGAGTCTACAACCCACACAAGTGGCTCAGGTAGTGCAGCTCATCCAGGATGGCACATCAATGCGAGCTGTGGCAAGAAGGTTTGCTGTGTCTGTCAGCGTAGTGTCCAGAGCATGGAAGCGCTACCAGGAGACAGGCCAGTACATCAGGAGACGTGGAGGAGGCCGTAGGAGGGCAACAACCCAGCAGCAGGACCGCTACCTCCACCTTTGTGCAAGGAGGAGCAGGAGGAGCACTGCCAGAGCGCTGCAAAATGACCTCCAGCAGGCCACAAATGTGCATGTGTCTGCTCAAACTGTCAGAAACAGACTCCATGAGGGTGGTATAAGGGCCCGACGTCCACAGGTGGGGGTTGTGCTTACAGCCCAACACCGTGCAGGACGTTTGGCATTTGCCAGAGAACACCAAGATTGGCAAATTCGCCACTGGCGCCCTGTGCTCTTCACAGATGAAAGCCGGTTCACACTGAACACATGTGACAGACGTGACAGAGTCTGGAGATGCCGTGGAGAACGTTCTGCTGCCTGCAACATCCTCCAGCATGACCGGTTTGGCGGTGGGTCAGTCATGGTGTGAGGTGGCATTTCTTTGGGGGGCCGCACAGCCCTCCATGTGCTCGCCAGAGGTAGCCTGGCTGCCATTAGGTACCAAGATGAGATCCTCAGATCCCTTGTGAGACCATATGCTGGTGCGGTTGGCCCTGGGTTCCTCCTAATGCAAGACAATGCTAGACCTCATGTGCCTGGAGTGTGTCAGCAGTTCCTGCAAGAGGAAGGCATTGATGCTATGGACTGGCCCGCCCGTTCCCCAGACCTGAATCCAATTGAGCACATCTGGGACATCATGTCTCACTCCATCCACCAACGCCACGTTGCACCACAGACTGTCCAGGAGTTGGCGGATGCTTTAGTCCAGGTCTGGGAGGAGATCCCTCAGGAGACCATCCGCCACCTCATCAGGAGCATGCCCAGGCGTTGTAGGGAGGTCATACAGGCACGTGGAGGCCACACACACGACTGAGACTAATTTTGACTTGTTTTAAGGACATTACATCAAAGTTGGATCAGCCTGTAGTGTGGTTTTCCACTTTAATTTTGAGTGTGACTCCAAATCCAGACCTCCATGGGTTGATAAATTGGATTTCCATTGATTATTTTTGTGTGATTTTGTTGTCAGCACATTCAACTATGTAAAGAAAAAAGTATTTAATAGATTATTTCTTTCATTCAGATCTAGGATGTGTTATTTTAGTGTTCCCTTTATTTTTTTGAGCAGTATATATATATATATATTTTTTTTACATAATTCCACTTTGACATTATGGGGTATTGTGTGTAGGCCAGTGACAAATAAAATCTAAATTTAATCTGCAACACAACAAAATGTGGAAAAAGCCAAGGGGTGTGAATACTTTCTGAAGGAACTGTATGTCAAAGTACTTATGTTAAATATTGTTGGGATCGGTTAAACTTTGAACATTGAGATATTAAATAAATGATAGAGACAAAGCCTTGAATAAAAAGAGTTTGTAATAAGCCAGCAGGCTTTGGAATGTGTTTGATGGAGGAGAGGAGAGCGATGTGTTGATATAGAGAAGACAGAGGGGTGAGTCAGGAGGTGAGGGGTGAGGTCAGTTCCCCTTAAGGGAGTAATCAGGGTTAGTATCTGGTTGCCTTCTTTCCCGTGGAGCCATAAACTGTAAGGAGGAGGAGTGTCTTAAGTAGGATGTATATAAACTGGGATGTCTGAAATCTTTAGCTGTCTGTTTTCAGCTGTACAGAACCTTTGGGGAATGATTCAACTTGGTTTAAGCTTTTATAGTGTCCGTGGGTTATTTACTCTGAAAAATAAGAACCTAACAGTATCAGTGGAACACTACAATTACGTGACATTCCGGGGACATCCTAATGACAAATGTTTGTTTGGAGGTTATCACCTGTGAAATGCCCTGTGAAAAATATCCACATTTGAAACTTCATGTAAAATATCATCACATGTGAAGTGTTCCAAAACCACATGGTTTCACATGTGAAAGAAAATGTTACATGTGTAAAACTTGAACATTTCACATGTGAAATCATGTGATTTTCCACATGTAATATCATGTGTTTTTTCTGTAACGAGGGGCACTCTAGACCATTCCAAAGTCTAGGTTGAAAACGAAAGGAGATCAAGCATTGGCCTTTAGGGCCCCTAGACTTTGGAATGGTCTGCCATAAGATATTCAGTGCCTCTTTTTATATCCCTGCTGAAGACACTATTATAAAGATGTTTTAATGAATGATTTAAATGGATGATTTTAATTATCTATCTTTTTTTCATTTCTCCTGCCTCTTATTTTTTTTCTTGTTTAGTACTTTTTATTTTATTACTTTATGATGTGAAGCACTTTGTTGGTCGTATTGAAAAGTTATTATTAACATCCAGTCAAACATTAACTCATTACGCTATTTGTGTAAGGCTCTGGGTGTAGTGGGTGCGAAGTCAGGCACAGGAAGCAGAGAGTACAGGGTAGTGCTTTAATGTCACACACGGCGAACATAAGCCACCCCACGGAGATACGGGGCGCACACGAAAACAAATGCCCCAAACACTGGGGACTGAAACAGTCCTAGGAAACCCACGACTGAAACACCTCAAACACGAGCGTGCACATAAGCAAAATACACAAAACAATCCCGCACACAGAGCAGGCGGGCCTACTGGCTAAAATAACCCAGCTAATCAGCCTAACACAAAACAGGTGCAAACAATAAACAGAAAGGGGAAAAAGGGAATCAGTGGCAGCTAGTAGGCCGGTGACGACGACCGCCGAGCACCACCTGAGCAGGAAGGGGAGCTACCTTCGGTAGGAGTCGTGACAATTTGAGTATATTTTAGACGGTGTGGTCTGTTAGATGACTGTGTCTGGGTCTTGTCATTTCAAGCACACTGATTCACATTGGAGATACTATGTCCAGGTCATGACAACAAACCCTGTGACCACCTGGTAAGTACAGTGGGGGGGGGGAAGTATTTGATCCCCTGCTGATTTTGTACGTTTGCCCACTTACAAAGAAATGATCTATAATTTTAATAGTAGGTTTATTTGAACAGTGAGAGACAGAATAACAACAAAAAAATCCAGAAAACGCATGTCAAAAATGTTATAAAATGATTTGCATTTTAATGAGGGAAATAAGTTTTTGACCCCTCTGCAAAAGTATTTGGTTGGCAAAACCCTTGTTGGCAATCACAGAGGTCCGACGTTTCTTGTAGTTGGCCACCAGGTTTGCACACATCTCAGGAGGGATTTTGTCCCATTCCTCTTTGCAGATCTTCTCCAAGTCATTAAGGTTTCGAGGCTGACGTTTGGCAACTCGAACCTTCAGCTCCCTCCACAGATTTTCTATGGGATTAAGTCTGGAGACTGGCTAGGCCACTCCATAACCTTAATGTGCTTCTTCTTGAGCCACTCCTTTGTTGCCTTGGCCGTGTGTTTTGGGTCATTGTCATGCTGGAATACCCATCCACGACCCATTTTCAATGCCCTGGCTGAGGGAAGGAGGTTCTCACCCAAGATTTGACGGTACATGGCCCCGTCCATCGTCCATTTGATGCGGTGAAGTTGTCCTGTGCCCTTAGCAGAAAAACACCCCCAAAGCATAATGTTTCAACCTCCATATTTGACGGTGGAGATGGTGTTCTTGGGGTCATAGGCAGCATTCCTCCTCCTCCAAACACGGCGAGTTGAGTTGATGTCAAAGAGCTTGTAGCCCATTCCAGCCTTGTGTAGGTCTACAATCTTGTCCCTGACATCCTTGGAGAGCTCTTTGGTCTTGTCCATGGTGGAGAGTTTGGAATCTGATTGATTGATTGCTTCTGTGGACAGGTGTCTTTTTTACAGGTAACAAGCTGCGGTTAGGAGCACTCCCTTTAAGAGTGTGCTCCCAATCTCAGCTCGTTACCTGTATAAAAGACACCTGGGAGCCAGACATCTTTATGATTGAGAGGGGGTCAAATACTTATTTCCTTCATTAAAATGCAAATCAATTTATAACATTTCTGACATGCGTTTTTCTGGATATTTTTGTTGTTATTCTGTCTCTGACAGTTCAAATAAACCTACCATTAAAATTATAGACTGATCCTTTGTCAGTGGGCAAACGTACAAAATCAGCATGGGATCAAATACTTTTTTCCCCCACTGTATTTTTTTCTTCCTCCTGGTGCCATCTATTTTGTGAAGTGCACCAGTCCCTCCTGCAGCAAAGCACCCCCACCACATGATGCTGCCACCCCCGTGTTTCACGGTTGGGATGGGGTTCTTCGGCTTGCAAGTCTCCCCCTTTTTCCTCCAAACATAACGATGGTCATTATGGCCAAACAGTTCTATTTTTGTTTCATCAGACCAGAGGACATTTCTCCAAAAAGTACGATCTTTGTCCCCATGTACAGTTGCAAACCGTAGTCTGGCTTTTTTATGTCAGTTTTGGAGTAGTGGCTTCTTCCTTGCTGAGCGGCCTTTCAGGTTATGTCGATATAGGACTCATTTTACTATGGATATAGATACTTTTGTACCTGTTTCCTCCAGCATCTTCACAAGGTCCTTTGTTGTTGTTCTGAGATTGATTTGCACTTTTCGCACCAAAGTACATTCATCAGCAAACGTCCGAATTCAACTGTATGTCATTATGAAGCAAAACATGCTGCATTTCATTGGCCTAGCTGTCAAACTTTTAATGGTTGGCACCAGATGTCAAACCACCATGTTCACATTAGAGAGAGAGAAAAAAATCCATCCGGCTGAGCTCATACAGAAACAGGACCAGATGGAGCTGTATTTCACTGGTTGGTTATTCAAAACAACACATTTACTGAGGATTTTACCCAAACTGCTTGAATTCATCATAGTAAGGGAATGAAGGACTCAATCAGGACCCCACCTTGCTGCCAAGGTTGGGTGAGGAGTAGGTGAAGGGGCGTGTGAGTGGGATATGGGGGGACACAAGTGTTCATGGGAGTTGGAGAGCAGGGAGGGACCTGGAAGAGAGAAAAGACAAATGGGAGAATAATATTCAAGCATAAAACCTGATTGTAGAATCTGGCATAAATCTCTGATCACCCATGAGCTTTGTCACAGAGTCCATGGTGCCCTATTCCCCTATAGGAGGAAATCCGTTCTAATTTTGCTGTATGGAAGCTAGTTAAGTTGTAGTACCTATGCTGAATTTAACCTTGTACTTGATTTTTAAATTGGGCAGACTCTTAACTTGACTTTAATAATCATGAATGGATGTCATCAATGGAAGATATGTGTGGCTATTTGTCTATAGATACAGTGGGGGAAAAAAGTATTTGATCCCCTGCTGATTTTGTATATTTGCCCACTGACAAAGAAAGGATCAGTCTATAATTTTAATGGTAGGTTTATTTGAACTGTGAGAGACAGAATAACAACAAAAATATCCAGAAAAACGCATGTCAAAAATGTTATAAATTGATTTGCTTCCGGTGAATTTACTAAATTACTCACGATAAACGTTCACAAAAAACATAACAATTATTTTAAGAATTATAGATACAGAACTCCTTTATGCACTCGCTATGTCCGATTTTTAAAATAGCTTTTCGGTGAAAGCACATTTTGCAATATTCTGAGTAGATAGCCCGGCATCACAGGGCTAGCTATTTAGACACCCACCAAGTTTAGCCCTCACCAAAGTCAGATTTACTATAAGAAAAATGTTATTACCTTTGCTGTTCTTCGTCAGAATGCACTCCCAGGACTTCTACTTCAATAACAAATGTTGGTTTGGTTCAAAATAATCCATAGTTATGTTCAAATATCCTCTGTTTTGTTCGTGCGTTCAAGACACTATCCGAAGTGTAAAGAATGGTGACGCGCCCGACGCGTTTCGTGACAAAAAAATTCTAAATATTCCATTACCGTACTTCGAAGCATGTCAACCGCTGTTTAAAATCAATTTTTATGCCATTTTTCTCGTAAAAAAGCGATAATATTCCGACCGGGAAACCGTGTTTTAGTTCAAAAACAGAGAAAATAAAAACATGGGGTCGGCTCGTGCACGCGCCTCAGTCTCATTGTACTCTGATAGAACACTTACCAAAGGCGCTAATGTTTTTCAGCCAGGGACTGCAAAGACATCATTCAGCTTTTTCCCGGGTTATGGGAGCCGTAGGAAGTGTCACGTTACAGCAGAGATCCTAAGTTTTCAATAAAGAGAGTCAAGAAGCCCAAGGAATGGTCAGAGAGGGCACTTCCTGTACAGAATCTTCTCAGGTTTTTGCCTGCCATATGAGTTCTGTTATACTCACAGACACCATTCAAACAGTTTTAGAAACTTTAGGGTGTGTTCTATCCAAAGCCAATTATATGCATATTCTAGTTTCTGGGCAGTAGTAATAACCAGATTAAATCGGGTACGTTTTTATCCGGCCGTGTAAATACTGCCCCCTATCCCTAACAGGTTATAGGGAGTGCTCCTAACCGTAGCTTGTTACCTGTAAAAAAGACACCTGTCCACAGAAGCAATCAATCAATCAGATTCCAAACTCTCCACCATGGACAAGACCAAAGAGCTCTCCAAGGATGTCAGGGACAAGATTGTAGACCTACACAAGGCTGGAATGGGCTACAAGACTATCGCCAAGCAGCTTGGTGAGAAGGTGACAACATTTGGTGCGATTATTCGCAAATGGAAGAAACACAAAAGAACTGTCAATATTCCTCGGCCTGGGGCTTCATGCAAGATCTCACCTCGTGGAGTTGCAATGATCCTGAGAACGGTGAGGTATCAGCCCAGAACTACACGGGAGGATCTTGTCAATGATCTCAAGGCAGCTGGGACCATAGTCACCAAGAAAACAATTGGTAACACACTACGCCGTGAAGGACTGAAATCCTGCAGTGCCCGCAAGGTCCCCCTGCTCAAGAATACATATACATGCCCGTCTGGAGTTTTCCAATGAACATCTGAATGACTCAGAGGACAACTGGTGAAAGTGTTGTGGTCAGATGAGACCAAAATGGAGCTCTTTGACATCAACTCAACTCGCCGTGTTTGGAGGAGGAGGAATGCTGCCTATGACCCCAAGAACACCATCTCCACCGTCAAACATGGAGGTGGAAACATTATGCTTTGGGGGTGTTTTTCTGCTAAGGGCACAGGACAACTTCACCGCATCAAATGGACGATGGACGGGGCCATGTACCGTCAAATCTTGGGTGAGAACCTCCTTCCCTCAGCCAGGGCATTGAAAATGGGTCGTGGATGGGTATTCCAGCATGACAATGACCCAAAACACACGGCCAAGGCAACAAAGGAGTGGCTCAAGAAGAAGCACATTAAGGTTATGGAGTGGCCTAGCCAGTCTCCAGACTTAATCCCATAGAAAATCTGTGGAGGGAGCTGAAGGTTCGAGTTGCCAAACGTCAGCCTCGAAACCTTAATGACTTGGAGAAGATCTGCAAAGAGGAATGGGACAAAATCCCTCCTGAGATGTGTGCAAACCTGGTGGCCAACTACAAGAAACGTCGGACCTCTGTGATTGCCAACAAGGGTTTTGCCAACCAAATACTCAGTCATGTTTTGCAGAGGGGTCAAAAACGTATTTCCCTCATTAAAATGCAAATCATTTTATAACATTTTTGAAATGCGTTTTTCTGGATTTTTTTGTTGTTATTCTGTCTTTCACTGTTCAAATAAACCTACTATTAAAATTATAGACTGATCATTTCTTTGTAAGTGGGCAAACGTACAAAATCAGCAGGGGATCAAATACTTTTTTCCCCCAATGTATGTGGATATATTGAAGCAACATCTCAAGACATCAGTCAGGAAGTTAAAGCTTGGTCACAAATGGGTCTTCCAAATGGACAATGACCCCAAGCATACTTCCAAAGTTGTGGCAAAATGTCTTAAGGACAACTAAGTCAAGGTATTGGAATGGCCATCACATAGCCCTGACCTCAATCCTATAGAAAATGTGTGGGCAGAACTGAAAAAGTGTTTGCGAGCAAGGAGGCCTACAAACCTGACTCAGTTACACCAGCTCTGTCAGGAGGAATGGGCCAAAATTCACCCAACTTATTGTGTGAAGTTTGTGGAAGGTTACCCGAAATGTTTGACCCAAGTTAAACAATTTAAAGGCAATGCTACCAAATACTAATTGAGTGTATGTGTAAAGGTCTGGGTGTAGCTGGTGCAGAGGAGTCAGGCGCAGGACAGCAGAGATGAATAACAAAAGTAACTTCACTCAAAATGACCAAATACATGTAGTAATACCAAGCCCACGCCAAAGGACCGAAATACATAAAACAAACACGCACAAAAACAATGGGGAAAACAGTGGGTTAAATAATGAACATGTAATTGGGGAATTGAAACCAGGTGTGTAAAACAAAGACAAAACAAATGGAAAATGAAAAGTGGATCGGCGATGGCTAGAAGGCCGGTGACGTCCACCGCCGAACGCCGCCCGAACAAGGTGAGGGACCGACTTCGGCGGAAGTCGTGACAGTATGTAAACTTCTGACCCACTGGAAATGTGATGAAAGAAATAAAAGCTGAAATAAATCATTCTCTCTACTATTATTCTGACATTTCACATTCTTAAAATAAAGTGGTGATCCTAACTGACCTAAAACAGGGAACTTTTACTAGGATTAAATGTCAGGAATTGTGAAAAACTGAGTTTAAATGTATTTGGCTAAGGTGTATGTAAACTTCTGACTTCAACTGTATGACCACATTAGGACTGTGGAAATTAATGGGGAAAATATTTGATTTTGTTTGGAGGTGAAATAAGTAATGTTTACAACTGTGTAACCCTCCCTAGTGGTTTATTAAAGGCCCAATGCAGTCAAAATTATTTTCTTCTGTGTTTTGTGTGTACAACAGTTGAACAAATTTGATCAGTGTTATTTCCTGATAGATGCAGGTTGAAAATACAATCTACACAGCACCTTATAATCAGCAGGTTTGCATGGGGGGGGGGGGGGGGGGCTTTCCATGGTGATGTCATCATGTGGAAAATTGGTTAATAGACCAATAACAAAGAGAGCTAGTTTTCATATTTACACTTTACACTCAGACAGTCCTATTTCAGTAATGTACTTAATTGTTACCCAGAAATGATTTGACATTGATATAAAGATGACTGAATTCAGCCTTTAAAACGTATTACACAACACATCCCCAAAAATCTAAGTTTGTTGGTGATGTACAGTTTAGCAGATGTGCTTGTGTTACTAGCTCCTAACAGTGCAGTAAATGTTTTAAAAAAATACACAAATAACTCAAATCAAGAAATGTCAGAACGAATCCAATTAACAACCCAAATAATACTGTATCAGTAATCCAAAAACAATCTATGCATATATACACAAAAAAAGATATACAAAAAATATGTACAGCAGTAGATACAATGAACAAAAATATACATGCAACATGCAACAATTTCAAACATTTTACTGAGTTATCAGTAACTTCAAATTAATTCAATAGGCCCTAATCTATGGATTTCACATGACTGGGAATATAGATATGCATCTGTTAGTCACAGATACCTTAAAAAAGATAGGGGCTTTGATCATAAAACCAGTCGGTATCTGGTGTGACCACCATTTGCATCACACAGCGCTACACATCTCCTTCGCATAGAGTTGATCAGGCTGTTGATGTTGTCCCACTCCTCTTCAATGGCTGTGCAAAGTTGCTGAATATTGGCAGGAACTGGAACGCGCTGTCGTACACGTCAATCCATAGCATCCCAAACGTGCTCAATGGGTGAGATGTCTGGTGAGTATGCAGGCCATGCAAGAACTGGAACACTTTCAGTTTCCAGGAATTATGTATAGATCCTTGCGACATGGGGCTGTGCATTATCATGCTGAAACATTTACAGTTTCCGTTCACATTTTAGTCATTCAGCAGATGCTTTTATCCAGAGCGACTTACAGTTAGTGCTTTCATCTTAAGATAGCTAGGTGGGACAACCACATATCACAGGCATAGAAAGTACGTTTTTCCTCAATAACGTAGCCATCAGTAGAATCATAGCTAGAAGGGTGGGGGGGTGTTAGTATTATTATTATTTTATTTTTGGGGGGCGGGGGGGTTGGGTCGAGGTGAGGAGGAAGATTATTTAAGATACTGTTTGAAACAGGAGGTGATGGTATCAGATGAATGACCTGACAATGGGCCTCAGGACTTCATCTGTGCATTTAAATCGCCATCGATAAAATGCAATTGTGTTTGTTGTCCGTAGCTTATGCCTGCCCATACCATAACCCCACCGTCACCCTGGGGCACTCTGTTCACACCATTGACATCCGCAAACCGCTCGCCCACACAACGCCATACACACTGTCTACCATCTGACTGATACAGCAAGATTAGCAAGATGGCGCCGACAGAGGGCCGCCTCACTTCTAGTCCTTTGTATTTTGTTTTTTTATGTATTATTTCATAACTTGTCAGCCAGGAAAATCTTGTGTGTTATTACATATAGCTGGGAAGAACTATTGGATATCAGAGCGACATCAACTTACCAGCACTACGACCAGGAATACGACTTTCCCGAAATGGATCCTTTGTCCGAACCATCCAGGGTATTTGAACTGATTCCAGAGGCTCACCCAAAACAACGTCGCCACAGAAGAGGATGACGGAGCGGCCTTCTAGTCAGACTTCGGAGGCACTTCCGAATATACACTGCTCAAAAAAATAAAGGGAACACTAAAATAACACATCCTAGATCTGAATGAATGAAATAATCTTATTAAATACTTTTTTCTTTACATAGTTGAATGTGCTGACAACAAAATCACACAAAAATAATCAATGGAAATCCAATTTATCAACCCATGGAGGTCTGGATTTGGAGTCACACTCAAAATGAAAGTGGAAAACCACACTACAGGCTGATCCAACTTTGACGTAATGTCCTTAAAACAAGTCAAAATGAGGCTCAGTCGTGTGTGTGGCCTCCACGTCCCTGTATGACCTCCCTACAACGCCTGGGCATGCTCCTGATGAGGTGGCGGATGGTCTCCTGAGGGATCTCCTCCCAGACCTGGACTAAAGCATCCGCCAACTCCTGGACAGTCTGTGGTGCAACGTGGCGTTGGTGGATGGAGCGAGACATGATGTCCCAGATGTGCTCAATTGGATTCAGGTCTGGGGAACGGGCGGGCCAGTCCATAGCATCAATGCCTTCCTCTTGCAGGAACTGCTGACACACTCCAGGCACATGAGGTCTAGCATTGTCTTGCATTAGGAGGAACCCAGGGCCAACCGCACCAGCATATGGTCTCACAAGGTGTCTGAGGATCTCATCTCGGTACCTAATGGCAGTCAGACTACCTCTGGCGAGCACATGGAGGGCTGTGCGGCCCCCCAAAGAAATGCCACCCCACCCCACACCATGACTGACCCACCGCCAAACCGGTCATGCTGGAGGATGTTCCAGGCAGCAGAACGTTCTCCACGGCGTCTCCAGACTCTGTCACGTCTGTCACATGTGCTCAGTGTGAACCTGCTTTCATTTGTGAAGAGCACAGGGCGCCAGTGGCGAATTTGCCAATCTTGCTGTTCTCTGGCAAATGCCAAACGTCCTGCACGGTGTTGGGCTGTAAGCACAACCCCCACCTGTGGACGTCGGGCCCTCATACCACCCTCATGGAGTCTGTTTCTGACCGTTTGAGCAGACACATGCACATTTGTGGCCTGCTGGAGGTCATTTTGCAGGGCTCTGGCAGTGCTCCTCCTGCTCCTCCTTGCACAAAGGCGGAGGTAGCGTTCCTGCTGCTGGGTTGTTGCCCTCCTACGGCCTCCTCCACGTCTCCTGATGTACTGGCCTGTCTCCTGGTAGCGCCTCCATGCTCTGGACACTACGCTGACAGACACAGCAAACCTTCTTGCCACAGCTCGCATTGATGTGCCATCCTGGATGAGCTGCACTACCTGAGCCACTTGTGTGGATTGTAGACTCCGTCTCATGCTACCACTAGAGTGAAAGCACCGCCAGCATTCAAAAGTGACCAAAATATCAGCCAGGAAGCATAGGAACTGAGAAGTGGTCTGTGGTTACCACCTGCAGAACCACTCCTTTATTGGGGGTGTCTTGCTAATTGCCTATAATTTCCACCTGTTGTCTATTCCATTTGCACAACAGCATGTGAAATGTATTGTCAATCAGTGTTGCTTCCTAAGTAGACAGTTTGATTTCCCAGAAGTGTGATTGACTTGGAGTTACATTGTGTTGTTTAAGTGTTCCCTTAATTTTTTTGAGCAGTATATTACTCGCTAATGTTCAGTCTCTAGATAACAAGGTAGAATAAATTAGGGCACGGGTTGCTTTCCATAGAGACATCATAACATACTATTTTTCACAGAAACATGTCTCTCTCAGGTTATGCTGTCAGAGTCGATACAGAAATAAACATCTCTCCGGAAGAAGCGAGCAGGGGTGTATGTTTCATGATTAACGACGCATGGTGTAATTGTAACAACATACGGGAACTCAAGTTATTTTGTTCACTTGACCTAGACATTCCTCACAATCAAATGCCAACCGTATTATCTCCCAAGAGAATTCTCGTTGGTTATTGTCTCATCCATGTATATCCCCCCTCAAGCCGATACCACGATGGCCCTCAAGGAACATCACTGGACTTTATGCAAACTGGAAACCATATATCCTGAGGCTGCATGTATTGTAGCTGGGGATTTTAACAAAGAAAATTTGAGAACAAGGCTACCTAAATTCTATCAGCATATTGATTGTAGCACTCGCGCTGGCAAAACACTGGATCATTGCTACTCTAACTTCCGTGATGCATACAAGGCTCTCCCCCACCCTCCTTTCGGCAAATCTGACCGTGACTCAATTTTGCTTCTCCCTTCCTATAGGCAGAAATACAAACAGGAAGTACCCGTGATAAGGACTATTCAACGCTGGTCTGACCAATCGGAATCCACGCTTCAAGATTGTTTTGATCATGCGGACTGGGACATGTTTTGGGTAGCCTCAGAGAATAATATTGATTTATACACTGATTCGGTGAGGGAGTTTATAAGGAAGTGCATAGGAGATGTTGTACCCACTGTGACTATTAAAACCTAACCTAACCAGAAACCGTGGATAGATGGCGGAATTCGCACAAAACTGAAAGCGCGAACCACCGCATTTAACCATGGAAAGGTGACTGGGAATATGGCCAAATACAAAGAGTGTAGTTATTCCCTCCGCAAGGCAATCAAACAAGCGAAATGTCAGTATAGAGACAAAGTGGAGACACAATTCAACGGCTCAGACACGAGACGTACAGTTGAAGTCGGAAGTTTCCATACACCTTAACCAAATACATTTAAACTCAGTTTTTCATAATTCCTAACATTTATTCCAAGTAAAAATTCCCTGTCTTAGGTCAGTTAGGATCACAACTTTATTTTAAGAATGTGAAATGTCAGAATAATAGTAGAGACAATGGATTATTTCAGCTTTTATTTCTTTCATCATATTCCCAGTGGGTCAGAAGTTTACCTGCACTCAATTAGTATTTGGTAGCATTGTCTTTAAATTGTTTAACTTGGGTCAAATGTTTCGGGTAGCCTCCCACAAGCTTCCCACAATAAGTTGGGTGAATTTTGGCCCATTCCTCCTGACAGAGCTGGTGTAACTGAGTCAGGTTTGTAGGCCTCTTTGCTCGCACACACTTTTTCAGTTCTGCCCACACATTTTCTATAGGATTGAGGTCAGGGCTTTGTGATGGCCACTCCAATACCTTGACTTTGTTTTCCTTAAGACATTTTGCCACAACTTTGGAAGTATGCTTGGAGTCAATGTCCATTTGGAAGACTCATTTGCGACCAAGCTTTAACTTCCTGACTGATGTCTTGAGATGTTGCATATTTTTTCTTCCTCATGGTGCCATCTATTTTGTGAGTTTACCAGTCCCTCCTGCAGCAAAGCACCCCCACCACATGATGCTGCCACCCCTGTGCTTCACGGTTGGGATGGTGTTCTTCGGCTTGCAAGCCTCCCCCTTTTTCCTCCAAACATAACGAAGGTCATTATGGCCAAACAGTTCTATTTTTGTTTCATCAGACCAGAGGACATTTCTCCAAAATGTACGATCTTTGTCCCCATGTGCAGTTTCAAACCGTAGTCTGGCTTTTTTTATGGCAGTTTTGGAGCAGTGGCTTCTTCCTTGCTGAGCGGCCTTTCAGGTTATGTCGATATAGGACACGTTTTACTGTGGATATAGATATTTTTGTACCTGTTTCCTCCAGTATCTTCACAAGGTCCTTTGCTGTTGTTCTGGGATTGATTTGCACATTTTGCACCAAAGTATGTTCATCTTTAGGAGACAGAACGTGTCTCTTTCCTGAGCGGTATGATGGCTTTATGGTCCCATGGTGTTTATACTTGCATACTATTGTTTGTAGAGATGAACATGGTACCTTCAGGCAATTGTAAATTACTCCCAAGGATGAACCAGACTTGTGCTTTGTGCTACCTCGCCTGTGCCTTTTGGCCAGGGTGTATATTAAAGTTCCCCTGTTATCACCCATCTCTGCTCTCCTGCGCCTGACTTCCCGGCAACCAGTCACTCACCCCGTTACAGAATTCCACACCCGATCAATGGAGTCAGCAGGAGCGGGTGCCCCCATTGTGGGGGTAGAGGAGCTTGTCTGGGAGCATGCGACGACGCTTCACCATCTCGGCGCTGTCATGGTCAGCGTCGTCCAGACTATAGACCGCTGGGATAGACAGGGAGTCCCTCCAGCGCCCCCACCAGCACAACAGGGGTCTCCACTACTCGCCTCCCCTGCACCCAGTCCCAGTGGGATTCGTCTCGCCCTTCCCAGGGAGTTTGATGGGACGGCGGCACGCTGCCAGGGGTTCCTGCTGCAGCTGGACCTGTATCTGGGGACCGTCCACCCGGCTCCTTCGGGACGTGAGAGGGTGCCTGCCCTCATCTCATGCCTCTCGGGGAAAGCCCTGGAGTGGGCTAACGCCATGTGGTTAGAAGGAGATGCGGCGCTGGCCCACTTCGAGGAGTTCACCCGCCGCTTCCGGGCAGTCTTCGACCACCCGCCCGAGGGTAGAGCGGTGGGTGAACGTCTTTTCCACCTGAGGCAGGGGACGAGGAGCGCCCAGGAGTTCGCCCTAGACTTCCGGACCCTGGCCGCCGGAGCGGGATGGAACGACAGGGCTCTGATCGACCACTATCGCTGCAGCTTGCGCGAGGATGTCCCTCGGGTGTTGGCCTGCAGGGACACCACCCTCACCTTTGACCAGCTGGTGGACCTGTCCATCCGGCTGGATAACCTGCTGGTCACCCACAGACGTTCTGTTGGTTCCATCTCCGAGCACCACCGTTCCGGTGCCTATGGAGCAGGGGGGTGCTGCGCACTGGGAGGCCGGAGGGGGGGCCTTCACGTGCACCATCTGTGGCCGCAGAAGTCACACTGCCGGTCGGTGTCGGGTTGGTTCCTCTGGGGGTCGAGGCAGCAGGTAGAGCACTCTGGCGTCATCCCAGGTGAGCTTGCACCATTCTCACCCAGAGCCCTCTGTTGCCCACCTGTTTTTGCAAGCCAACTTTCCTGAGTTTTCCCCGCATTCCCAGCATAAGGCGCTCGTCGATTCAGGCGCGGCTGGGAATTTTATCGACAGAGCATTCGCCCATAGTTTAGGGATCCCCATTGTTCCAGTGGTTAGGCCCTTTCCAGTTCACGCGCTGGACAGTTGACCATTAGGGTCCGGCTTTATCAGGGAGGCCACCACTCCTTTGGTCATGGTGACGCAGGGGGGTCACAGGGAGAGAATCAGTCTCTTCCTCATTGACTCTCCTGCGTTTCCCGTGGTGCTAGGCCTTCCCTGGTTAGCCTGTCATGACCCCACTGTTTCATGGCAACGGAGGGCTCTCACGGGGTGATCGCGAGAGTGCTTGGGGAGGTGTTTGGGGGTTTCCATTGGTGCTACTACGGTGGAAAGTCCAGACCAGGTCTCCACCGTGCGCATTCCCCCCAAATATTCAGATTTGACTCAATTACCACCCCATCGTCGGGGGGATTGTGCGATAAACCTTCAGGTAGACGGCGCACTTCCCAGGAGTCACGTGTATCCCCTGTCACAGGCGGAGATGGCGGCTATGGAGACATATGTCTCCGAATCTCTGCGTCAGGGGTACATTCGGTCCTTCACTTCACCCGCCTCTTCGAGTTTCTTTTTTGTGAAGTTGAAGGAGGGAGGTCTGCGCCGTGTATTGACTATCGAGCCCTTAATCAGATCACTGTGAAGTACAGTTACCCGCTACCTCTCATAGCCACAGCGATTGAGTCAATGCACGGGGCGCGCTTCTTCACTAAACTAGATCTCAGGAGCGCTTACAACCTGGTGTGTATCCGGGAGGGAGACGAGTGGAAGACAGCGTTCAGTACCACCTCAGGGCATTATGAGTACCTTGTCATGCCGTACGGGTTGATGAATGCTCCGTCAGTCTTCCAAGTCTTTGTGGACGAGATTTTCAGGGACCTGCATGGGCAGGGTGTAGTGGTGTATATCGATGACATTCTGATATACTCCGCTGCATGCGCCGAGCATGTGTCCTTGGTGCGCAAGGTGCTTGGTTGACTGTTGGAGCATGACCTGTATGTCAAGGCTGAAAATGCCTGTTCTTCCAGCAGTCCGTCTCCTTCCTAGGATACCGCATTTCCACCTCAGGGGTGGAGATGGAGAGTGACCGCATTTCAGCCGTGCGTAATTGGCCAACTCCCACCACGGTAAAGGAGGTGCAGCATTTTTTAGGGTTTGCCAATTACTACCGGAAGTTTATCCGGGGTTTTGGTCAGGTAGCGGCTCCCATTAGCTCACTGCTGAAGGGGGGCCCGGTGCGTTTGCAGTGATCGGCTGAGGCGGACAGGACTTTTGGTCACCTAAGGGCTCTATTTACCTCGAAGAAGGTAAGCTCAGCCCGGCGGAGCGAAACTATGATGTGGGGGACTGGGAGCAGTTGGCTGTGGTCAAGGCGTTGAAGGCATGGAGACATTGGCTTGAGGGGGCTCAACACCCTTTTCTCATCTGGACTGACCACCGCAACCTGGAGTACATCCGGGCAGCGAGGAGACTGAATCCTCGTCAGGCAAGGTGGGCCATGTTTTTACCCATTTTGTTTTCACCCTTTCTTTCAGACCAGGTTCCCAGAATGTTAAGACAGATGCACTGTCCCGGCTGTATGACATAGAGGAGCGGCCCATGGATCCTACCCCCATACTCCCGGCCTCCTGCCTGGTGGCGCTGGTAGTATGGGAGCTGGACGTGGACATTGAGTGCAGAGGCCGCTCCCCTCCAGTGTCCCGCTGGGCGTCTGTACGTTACGTCTGCTGTCCATGACCGGTTGATCTATTGGTCCCACACGTCACCCTCCTCTGGTCATCCAGGCATCGGTCGGACGGTGCGCTGTCTGAGTGGGAAGTACTGGTGGCCCACCTTGGCAAAGGACGTGACGGTTTATGTTTCCTCATGCTCGGTGTGCGCCCAGTGTAAGGCTCCTAGGCACCTGCCCAGAGGTAAGCTACACCCCTTACCCGTTCCACAACGGCCTTGGTCGCATCTGTCGGTCGATTTCCTTACCGATCTTCCTCCCTCACAGGGTAACACCACGATCCTGGTCGTTGTGGACCGTTTTTCCAAGTCCTGCCGTCTTCTCCCTCTGCCCGGTCTCCCTACAGCCCTACAGACTGCGGAGGCCTTGTTTACACACGTCTTCCGGGACTACGGGGTGCCTGAGGATATAGTGTCTGATCGGGGTCCCCAGTTCACTTCGAGGGTCTGGAGGGCGTTCATGGAACGTCTGGGGGTCTCGATCAGCCTTACCTCGGGTTTTCACCCAGAGAGTAATGGGCAGGTGGAGAGAGTGAACCAGGACGTGGGTAGGTTTCTGTGGTCTTATTGTCAGGACCGGCCGGGGGAGTGGGCGACATTCGTGCCCTGGGCCGAGATGGCTCAGAACTCGCTCCGCCATTCCTCCACTAACCTCTCGCCCTTCCAGTGCGTACTGGGGTACCAGCCAGTTCTGGCACCTTGGCATCAGAGTCAGACCGAGGCTCCTGCGGTGGATGACTGATTCAGGCACGCAGAGGAGACCTGGGACGCCGCCCATGTTCACCTCCAGCGGGCCGTGCTGCGCCAGAAGGCCAGCGCAGACTGTCACCGCAGTGAGGCCCCGGTGTTCGCACTGGAGGACCGGGTCTGGCTCTCAACCCAAAACCTGCCCCTCCGCCTGCCCTGCCGGAAGCCGGGGCCACGGTTTGTGGGGCCATTTAAAGTCCTGAGGAGACTGAACGAGGTTAGTTACGGGTTACAGCTTCCCCCCGATTACCGTGTTACCCCTTGTTCCATGTGTCTCTCCTCAGGCCGGTGGTGGCTGGCCCGCTCCAGGAGTCTGAGGTGCAGGAGGTTCCTCCGCCCCCTTTGGACATCAAGGGGGTCCCGGCGTACTCCGTTCACTCCATACTAGATTCGAGGCGTCGGGCGAGGGGTCTTCAGTACCTCGTGGACTGGGAGTGGTACGGTCCGGAGGAGAGATGCTGGGTCCCGGTGGAGGACGTTTTGGACCTTTCTATGCTGCGGGAGTTCCACTGTCTTCGTCCGGATCGCCCTGCACCTTGCCCTCTGGGTCGTCCCCGAGGCCGGCGTCGGCGCGCTGCTGGAGCCGCGTGTCAAGGGGGGGTTACTGTCACGACTTCCGCTGAAGTCAGTCCCTCTCCTTGTTCAGGCGGCATTCGGCGGTCGACGTCACCGGTCTTCTAGCCATCGCCGCTCCACCTTTCATTTTCCATTTGTTTTGTCTTGTTTTCCCATACACCTGGTTCACATTCCGTCATCAGACTAAATGTATATTACCCTCTGTTTCCTCCATGTCTGTGTGTGGAATTGATCTTTGTGTAGGGTGGGACGCTACAGGCTGGCTTGCGCTAGATTTGTTTCAAACCTAGGTTTGTTTGTTTTGTTTAATCCGGTTCATGTTACCGTGGTTGTGCTTTGTGCTGCCTCGCCTGTGCCTTTGGGCCAGGGTGTGTATTAAAGTTCTCCTGTTATCACCCATCTCTGCTCTCCTGCGCCTGACTTCCCGGCAACCAGTCACTCACCCCGTTACAGAAATAATCTGTCTGTAAACAATTGTTGGAAAAATGACTTGTGTCATGCACAAAGTAGATGTCCTTACCGACTTGCCAAAACAATAGTTTGTTAACAAGAAGTTTGTGGAGTGGTTGAAAAGCGAGTTTTAATGACTCCAACCTAAGTGTATGTAAACTTCCGACTTCAACTGTATGTTTTCACCCTTTCCCGAAAGGATCAAAATCGGGAAAGTTGTATTCCTAGTCGTAATGCTGGTGAGTTACCGCCACTGATATCCAAAAGTTATTTCCAGCTGCAAAGTTGCTTAGGAGCTAGAAGCAGGTCTGCCATATCTGTCGGCGCCATCTTCATAAATATAGGAGCTGGGTCGGATTAAGGTGCCGAAGACTGGCTCCTTCATGACCAGTATCTGTGTCGAGCCTGGAGCTGATCTACGCTGCAATGCCCATCAGGCGTTGGCAAACACCTCCGAAATGACAGAAGGTGATTACTAATAAGACAGTACATCACAAGCGTTTAGTAATATCACCCTTTCAATACACGTGTCACTCATTAACTCTTCCTCATTTTTATACAGATGGAGGACAGAAGAGCTGCTTTTGTCATGGAGTCCTCTTACTGAAAGACTGGTTGATACTGATGTATGAATTGGGAGAGACCTTTCACTCAGCATCTTTTGTTATTATTGAATCAAATGGTACTATGGGGGGGGGGGCTGTGCATTGTTTGGCAAGATATCCACAGCACTACTAGATAATAGGTCAAGTATATGTCTCTGATAGGTAAAGTATCTGTATCGGCTATGAATTACGTGTAATATGTGCACGTTGTTATATTAGCAGAACACTGCTTCCACAGTATTATGTGAAGTATGGTTTATTCTACATATAACTGTTACACTTGAAATTTATCAATACACTTTGTTTACAATCACTACAAAAGTTAAGCAATTGCACTCTCCTCATATTCCTCTGGAGAAAGCTTTGAATTGGTCAGTGGCCTACAGAGTGGTTTGAGAAGAGTGCCATCCTCCTGCATCTTACATCTGCCTGGAGTTATTGAACTCTGCCTGCTGGAATCATGGCTTGAGGCAAACTCTGTCTTAACCAGGATGGAATGTCATGCACTCCACCCCTCCTGCCAGCTGACTGCACCTGTCTATAACCTGCAATACATTACTTAGATGGAAGGGACTTCATCACCCACTGGAGACTTAGAGACCGAACATCACCCAGAGATCTGGGCATGTCAGTGTGTGGTTAGACAGCCAAACTCTTAGATTTGGCCAGATAGACAAATAGAATGCCATGCTAGTTCTGGTCAGACAGCTAAAGTTGTACTCTACACACAACATATTTTTAATTGCTAGTTAAGTGTAGGCATACTTTCTTTATAAGCACATTAAATATGATATTTACAGCAGAAAATGTTTTGTCTTTGTAACATGAACACAACCATAGATTTTTTTATTGAAATATATCTACAGTCAAGCTGGGTGTCACGACTTCTGCCGAAGTCGATGCCCCTCCTTGTTCAGGCGGTGCTCGGCAGTCGACGTCACCGGTCTTCTAGCCATCATTGATCCATTTTTCATTTTCCATTGGTTTTGGCTTGTCTTCCTACACACCTGGTTCCAATCCCATTCATTTCATGTTGTGTATTTAACCCTCTGTTTCCCCTCATGTCCTTGTCAGAGATTGTTTGTTTGTTATGTGCTCGTGTTGTTGTATTGGTGCGCGACGGGTTATTATACCCATGTTTATTTTATTATGTACTTTGGTTTTGGAGTTTGTTTTTAACTTTATTATACTACTCCAGTTACACCAAGTTTGTTTCTCCTGCGCCTGACTTCCCTGCCACCTACACACACGACGCGGCACTGGGCGACGTTCGTGCAATGTCCACATATAGCGTACACCTGTAGGGATATTAGTAGTTCTGGGATTTGTCCCCCGGGAAAAGATTTTACAGCAGACATAAGGAGAGATAAGAGAGAACTAGCCAGTTATAGAATATTGTGTTGAAGGACAGCTGAGCTGACTCAAAACCGGGCATTCAACTCACAGTTGATACCATGACATGATGAAACTTTGATACTAAGTTGCAAGCTAATTTCGTAGCAAGGTGTTGTAGAACGAGTGTCTTATGAAACACATTACAGACACTGGCTCTTGCTATCTTGGCAAAACGGATTTTAAAAAATGGTACAGTATATTAAACTTTTCCAAATTGTACAACTATATTGCAGTTAGATTAAACCAACGTCACAAAGGTCTTATATACGTTCAATCATACGTATCATATCAGATTGTATGTTTCAAAGGCAGCAATGACTTTCAGGGCGTTTGTTTTAACAAATCTTTGATTGCACAACAATATCAAGCTCGCTTTCAAAATCAATAATAAGGGGGTAGTCTTCATCAATCTTAATTTGTGTATAAAGAACTTAGCTAATACAATAAAATGATTGACCAGGAAATTGAAATCATTATCATCTTGGAATAAACCAAATTTGACATCATTGCATGTGAAATTGGAAATATTCATATTCATTGAAAATAATGAAACAAAGTGGTAATATGATCACAAACCACACTTCCATCTACAGTTTTTATAAGAGTAAAGTCATACCTAATAAAATTGGAAACAGGAAGTTTCAGTCCAATTTCATGAATGCAGACAGATACTGTGTTCGTTCGACATGGTGAGATCTTTTTGTGGCTGTGTCTGTAAAATTAATTATGCAAGAAATGGCGGTGGGAACGGCTTTATGCGCAAATATTGATATAATAACAATCATATCGAAATAAACTTGGAGTCACGCGATGATATGGTGTGTGTGGTCCTCCCACTTCGACTCGGGAAACCAAGCAGTTTATTAGGCTACAGATGAAATAACTCATGTTGAACACAGGGTGGTGAAAGTGCATGGTGACCTTGATGCTCCTTTACAATAAATATTGATGGTTTTATTCTGGTGACATGATAATTGATGCTTGAATGCCAATGAACAAATCAACATATCAACATATTCTCGCTCTTATCCATACTATTCTCATCATGTAGTCTAGCCTGCCTGCACAGCCTACCCGCACCGTATCTGTGAACAGTTGTCTAGAGCGCACGTTCGAAGACCAGAGTAGGCACATTTGCTATTTAACACAAAAGGTTTTGTAACAAAGCTATCCGTTGAGGGAAAATGCGATGGAAACACATTGAACTTTAGATTTGTATTCAGTACATGCAGGGGCGAAAATCTGATATCAACTTTGGAGGGGACAATTGCATGAAATTTTCTCAAGAGCAATTCCTGAAGGGGACACCAAAAGTAGTGCTGTAACACATAGCCTACATTGTAATATGGTAAATGTATATTGAGGAACCAAAGAAATAAGGTGTTTGCCGTACTCCTAACTACCGGTACCCAAAACTACACAACTAATCACAACAGCAATACCATTGCCTTTAACAAATCTTAGTTCAGTCACCAGTTTAAGTTGAGAGTGGGGGTATCCATGGCATTTTCCAATTATGTTCCTATTTTACAAGTCAAAAAAATGGAGAACCTTTCATAATGTTGCCAAACAAAGACTCAACAAACTTACCTGAGACTCCCTGTCTCTGCCAGTCTGTCCCCAACTCTGCTGTCTGTGTGCCATCTGTTGCCTGCTCTGCCTAATGATATCATTGTGAAACATTTCCATTAGAATTTCATTTCTTTCTTATGAACATTTTATCAACTAGTCTTTGAGATATTAGGCTACTAGGGTTCTTACTTTGCGTTTTGGTGTACTGAAAAATACTCTGATGTCCGTCTTTTATTTTTCTGCCATTTTTCTACCTGGCTGGCTGGCTGGCTACACACACAGTGTGTAGGTTATTTACAGTAGGAGATGGGCTTCTATCATCTTCAATCATTCTATTTGGGCTTAGATCTAAAAGGTAGCTAGCAAATGTGAAACGGATTAAAATGACAAGAGTTGACAGCTGTATGAGTTCACCATTTACAAAAACATATGCTGCAACCTTTTGTAATTTTAATAGTTTGTTTCATATTGGCTGGCTTCCAACAATAACTGAATTTGCAAAGCTAGCAAGCACCGATTCAGTTTCAGTGGTGTTTGCTATAATCTTTGCTACCCGGGTTAAATAAAGGTGAAATAAAATAAATAAATAAAAGTTAACTTGCGACAATTTAGCTTTTGCAACGAGACCATTAAATATATTTAAGACAATGGTAGAAGAGAGTGTAGTTCTGTTCAGTTTGGATTTCAGTTTATCGCTAACCTTATCACAGGGACTTTGAAGCACTAACTTACATCATCTGCATGCTGATTCCATCTTTGACGACGCCACATAAATGGAATAGGTACTAGCTAGCTTAATAGTTAGTATTTGCGCGCTAGCTCTGCATATTCAGCTAGTGTGTGTGCGCGATTGACTGGATGAACCTCCCGTCAGTTACGTGCATTGAGTGCCTTTCAGACAGTAGATACGACCTCTCTGTTACCTAGCAAGCTAAGGAACTGGCAGTGGATCAAACCATTGAGAGGCAAAGGGTGGTGGGGGTTGCAATCTTTTGAAACTTAAAAACGCGCTATTAAGTGTCTATAATCAGCACAATTGCTTTCATTGCGTATTATTAACATTATTTAAATTACATAGTTATGTTTCAGTGATATATTGGGGGGACAAATCATATTTTTCCCAGGATGGGGGGGTCGTGTCCCCCCCCGCCCCCCCCGGGATTTCCGCCCCTGAGTACATGAGAACTTAAGCAAAACAAATAAGTATATTATATGTGCACTATGTCATCAAACACTGATTTTTATCCTCAAAAAAGTCAATTTGGTGGATACACTCCTGGTGGGAAAATGAACATATTTTCTTTATGCGGATTTTAGAAAATTCACATGAAAATCTGACGCCAATTGGATGGAAAGCTAGCTGCAGTAAACATTTATTTTATTTATTTTTATTTAACCTTTATTTAACCAGGAAGGGCTCATTGAGATTTAAAATCTCTTTTTCAAGAGCGTCCTGGCCAAGATAGGCAGCGCCAAGTCATTACAAAAATTACAGACAAACAACATGAAAAACTACAAGTAATCTAGTAAAAACCATAGAATTAACAAAGAACATAACAAAATCAAAAACAGCAAATTAAAAACATTGACAGGTCAGGGAATCAGTCTCCAGATCATTCATCCGTGATTTAAAAATACCAATCGGGACAAGTTCATTCAGTTTAAAAGTATTTTATAAGGCATTCCAAGACGATGGCGCAGAGTACATAAAAGCCCTTTTACCAAATTCAGTTCGGAAATTTGGAACAGTTAGCAGGATAAAGTCCCGCGAACGAAGAGAGTACCCACCACATTTCTGAACAATAAAAATGCCCAAATAAAAAGGTAGTAAACCCAAAATGGCTTTGTAAATAAAAGTATACCAGTGACTGAGCCTACGAGTGACTAGAGAAGGCCAGCCAACCCAATAAAATATGTTCAGTGGTTTCCCACAAATGTACAGTCATTACGCTCTACATTCAATCTCAGTCTTAAAAATGTATTTGATGGATAAATATAATTTTGATTTAAAAAATGTTTCTCTTTGGCCTTGGGTTGTATAGGGAAAGACAAATATTTTGTTCTTATTTTCTTGGTTACAGATTCGGTGCATTCAGGAAGTATTCAGACCCCTTCACTTTTTCCACATTTTGTTACGTAACAGCCTTATTCTAAAATGGATTAAACTTTTTTTTCCTCGTCAATACCCCATAATGACAAATCAACATTTTTTTTTTTTTTTTACTGAAATACCTTATTTACATAAGTATTCAGACCCTTCGCTATGAGAATCGAAATAGAGCACAGGTGCACCCTGTTTTCATTGATCATCCTTGAGATGTTTCAACAAATTGATTGGAGTCCACATGTGGTAAATTCCATTGATTGGATATGATTTGGAAAGGCACACGTGTCTATTTTATTTATTTATTTATATTTCACCTTTATTTAACCGGGTAGACCAATTGAGAACAAGTTCTCATTTACAACTGCGACCTGGCCAAGATAAAGCATAGCAGTGCGACAAAAACAACAACACAGAGTTACACATAAACAAACGTACAGTCAATAACACAAAAGAAAAGAAAAAAGAAAGATCTATGTACAGTGTATGCACATTTAGAAGAGTAGGGAGGTAGGCAATAAATAGGCCATAGAGGAGAAAATAATTACAATTTAGCATTAATACTGGAGTGATATATGTGCAGATGATGACGTGAAAGTAGAGATACTGGGGTGGAAAAGAGCAAGAGGGTAAGTAATAATATGGGGATGAGGTAGTTGGTGTGCTATTTACAGATGGGCTGTGTACAGGTACAGTGATCGGTAAGCTGCTCTGACAGCTGATGCTTAAAGTATGTAAGGTCCCAGGGTTGACAGTGCATGTCAGAGCAAAAACCAAGCCATGAGGTCGAAGGAATTGTCCGTAGAGCTCCCAGACAGGATTGTGTCGAGGCACAGATCTGGGCAAGGGTACCAAAACATTTATGCAGCGTTGAAGGTCCCCGAGAATTGGGGGAGAAGGGCCTTGGTTGGGGAGGTGACCAAGAACCCGATGGTCACTCTGACAGAGCTCTAGAGATCCTCTGCAGAGATGGGAGAACCTTCCAGAAGGATAACCATCTCTGCAGCACTCCACCAATCAGGCCTTTATGGTAGAGTGGCCAGACGGAAGCCACTCCACAGTAAAAGGTACATGACAGCCTGCTTGGAGTTTGTCAAAAGCCACCTAAAAGACTCTCAGACCAATGAGAAACAAGATTCTATGGTCTGATAAAACCAAGATTGAACTCTTTGGCCTGAATGCCAAGCGTCAAATCTGGAGGAAACCAGGCACAACTCATCACCTGGCCAATACCATCCCTACGGTGAAGCATGGTGGTGGCAGCATCATGCTTTAGGGATGTTTTTCAGCGGCAGGGACTAGTCAGGATCAAGGGAAAGATGAACGGAGCAAAATACAGAGAGATCCTTGAGGTAAACCTGCTCCATACCGCTCATGACCTGAGACTGGGACGAAGGTTCACCTTCCAACAGGACAATGACCCTAAGCACACAGCCAAGACAACGCAGGATTGGCTTTGGGACAAGTCTCTGAATGTCCTAGAGTGGTCCATTCAGAGCCCGGACTTGAACCCGATCGAACATCTCTGGAGAGACCTGAAAATAGCTGTCCATCGACACTCCCCATCCAACCTGACAGAGCTTGAGAGGATCTGCAGAGAAGAATGGGAGAAACTCCCCAAATACAAGTGTGCCATGCTTGTAGCGTCATACAGAAAAAGACTTGAGGCTGTAATAGCTGCCAAATGCAACAAAGTACTTAGTAAAGGGTCTGAATACTTATGTAAATCTGATATTTCAATTTTTTTGCTTTGTCATTATGGTATGTGGAATGATGAGGGGGAAAAAACAATTGAATCAATTTTAGAATAAGGCTGTAATGTAACAAAATGTGGAGAAAGTGAACGGCTCTGAATACTTTCCGAATGCACTGTATATCAACAAATTTGACAGATATAATTCCTTTTTAACTGTGTTGAGAATAATTGTTTGGAAATAACTTGTCTGACACGATTATTGTAACACTTCTTTTCCCGCAAACAACAGCCATCTATGTATAAAGATGGTAAGCAAGGAGATACATCTGAATATAATAACACTCCTTTGACCAGAAATACAAGACCAAAAGGAATAACATTTATGACTTTACAATATTGCTTAGGGTGACATGGAATGTCTGTATATTGGTGCCTGTATATTTCGTATTTAAAAACATAAAACATTTATGTTTTTCCCCATTTCGTTTTATTTTATTATAAACCAAGCATAGCCTCACCTCCTCTCAATGAAGGCTTTCTTTTGTCCTGCCCAATGTAATCAAGTAAGACTGTCGATAAAGTGTTTGGCTCGTGAGACAGCTTGAAAATAAATCTTAATCACCAAAGCTTCATTAAAATATAAAGTTTGAGAGGAGCAAAACAGTGAGCTGACACTCCATTTGTATCTATGTATTGTAGTCCGGCCTACATTATTTTAGCCATGCTTTGGATGTGCGTAAAACCCCCTTCATGATGTAGGCTACATGTGTCCATGCCCATCATGAATTCTGAGATGAGAACCTCTGTGAATATCGGTGAACCTCATATTTCTAAGTTATTTTCCTGTGGCAATTGTTTGTTGTCCGTTTCATATTTGTATAAACCCAAGCCCTCTTTAAGCTACCCTTACCCTATGGGCCTACTATAATGAAGGCTGGTTCAACAGAAATGCTTTGTTTCTTTTTTAATGCTGGTCATTTTATTATATCATTACATTTTACATGTCTTTATTGTTGTTGAAAAAGCTATCCATGGCACGCATGCAATGCAACTTCTGGAGAAGTGTGAATGCAATCTATAAGACGGTTCCAATATGTATATAAAACATATTTGGGAGCAGTATAACGTTAAGTGGACATTCTCCTTTTCTCTTTATATTGGATCTTTGTCCAGCTAATGTGAAAAGTTTGGATGTGTAAAACCCTCCATAGTCTGCATTGTTTTAATTTTATATGCCCATAGGAAGTAATTATGGTGCCTAGTAGGGTATTTAGGTATTTAGGCTATTTAAAACAAGAATTACATTTAATGTTGCTTGTTGACAACGCCCATGATCAGCCATAATGCAATGTACAGTAGGCCTAGCCCCCATATCAGTGTGAATGCTATGTATAGTATACAGTGGCCTGCGAAAGTATTCACCCCCCTTGACATTTTTCCTATTTTGTTGCCTTACAACCTTGAATGAAAATTGATTTTTGGGGGGTTTGTATCATTCGATTTACACAACATGCCAACCACTTTGAAGATGCAAAATATTTTTTATTGTGAGGCAAACAAGAAATAAGACAAACCTTCAGTGTGCATAACTATTCACCCCCCCCCCCCCAAAAGTCAATATTTTGTAGAGCCACCTTTTGCAGCAATTACAGCTGCAAGTCTCTTGGGGTATGTCTCAATAATCTTGGCACATCTAGACACTGGGATTTTTGCCCATTCTTCAAGGCAAAACTGCTCCAGCTCCTTCAAGTTGGATGGGTTCCGCTGGTGTACAGCAATATTTAAGTCATACCACAGATTCTCAATTGGATTGAGGTCTGGGCTTTGACTGGGCCATTCCAAGACATTTAAATGTTTCCCCTTAAACCACTAGAGTGTTGCTTTAGCAGTATGCTTAGGGTCATTGTCCTGCTGGAAGGTGAACCTACGTCCCAGTCTCAAATCTCTGGAGGACTGAAACAGGTTTCCCTCAAGAATTTCCCTCTATTTAGCACCATCCATCATTCCTTCAATTCTGACCAGTTTCCCAGTCCCTGCAGATGAAAAACATCCCCACAGCATGATGCTGCCAATACCATGTTTCACTGTGAGGATGGTGTCTCATCTGACCAGAGTACCTTCTTCCATATGTTTGGGGAGTCTCTCACATGTCTTTTGGCGAACACCAAACGCGTTTGCTTATTTTTTTCTTTAAGCAATGTTTTTTTTCTTGCCACTCCAGCTCTGTGGAGTGTACTGCTTAAAGTGGATAGATACTCCTATCTCTGCTGTGGAGCTTTGCAGCTCCTTCAGGGTTATCTTTGATATTTTTGTTGCCTCTCTGATTAATGCCCTCCTTGCCTGATCCGTGAGTTTTGGTGGGTGGCCCTCTGTTGGCAGGTTTGTTGTGGTGCCATATTCTTTCCATTTTTGAATAATGGATTTAATGGTGCTCCGTGGGACGTTCAAAGTTTCTGATATTTTTTTATAACCCAACCCTGATCTGTACTTCTCCACAACTTTGTCCCTGACCTGTTTGGAGAGCTCCTTGGTCTTCATGGTGCCGCTTGCTTGGTGGTGTGCCTTGCTTAGCGGTGTTGCAGACTCTGGGGCCTTTCAGAACAGGTGTTAATTTACTGAGATTATGTGACCGATCATGTGACACTTAGATTGCACACAGGTGGACATTATTTAACTAATTATGTGACTTCTGAAGGTAATTGGTTGCATCAGATCTTATTTAGGGGCTTCATAGCAAAGGGGTGAATACATATGCATGCACCACTTTTCCATTTTCTTAAAAAAATTATTTGAAACAAGTTGTATTTTTCATTTGATTTCACCAATTTGGACTATTTTATGTATGTCCATTACCTGAAATCCAAATAGAAATCAATTTAAATTACAGGTTGTAATGCAACAAAACAGGAAAAAGTCCAAAGGGGATGAATACTTTTGCAAGGCACTTTATACTGTATTTCCACGCTGAAGCCATGCAGTTACTTAGAACAATGTTGACTGCAAACAGGTTAAAGTTAACACATTTAGCAAAGATGAGATAGGTCTACCTTGTGTTATTTTGTTTGTGTAAGCTGTTTAACAAACTATAACATACTAACATTGGAATTGGAGTTGATTCCAAGGTAATACATAAAAGACCGTAAATACAGAACTTGAAGCAACCACATTTTTAGCCATGGAGCACATTATGATTGGCCAGTGAGGGGCTAAGCCTCGATACACCCACAACTTGTTAATTCATTAAAAACCCAGCCCTTTCACGCTAAGTCCAGTATCTGCGCCGATAATTGTGCTTGTGAAAATAGCAAAATTATTTCTGCCACACTTTTTTAACAAACCTAAGGCAATGGTCAATCTCAGCGCTACTGCCCAGCGCTGAGATTGGCCATTGCCTTAGGTTTGTTAAAAAAGAACCCCATAGTCTTTAAGCCATGACAGAGGAGCTATGATCCGTTGGGATCTCCCAGTGTTCACAGTTGTGGCTGGTGGCTGGGGAACTGCAGGCCGTCATTGTAAATAAGAATTTGTTCTTAACTGACTTGGCTAGTTAAATAAAGGTTACATTTAAACATGTAAATAAAACATTTGAGGCCTGACTGGTGGAAGGGCCCTGAACTGAGTCCTGTGTGGGGACAGAGGCGCGGGTAAATTCTGACCTTGCCACAGCCCATGATGGCTTGTAGTCAGACAGGTCGGGAAAGGATCCCCCACAGTTGAGCTGACCTTTCTGAGGCGATTAGCATGCCAGTGGGATTCATCCTGAAGTTGGAATGTTGCAGGCCCTAGCTGTCATTCCACTCTCAGAGACTTGGACCAACATTAGGAGAGCTTATTCCATCAGTTGTTTGTCCTGATCTGCAGCCAGTCCTGGGCCTTCAGGCTTGGTTGTTTCACCCTTGCTCTTTTGTTTTGGGCAGAGGCAGTCCAAAGGAAGTTACAGTTCCCTGCCAATCATCATGACTACTTCCGGCGCCGACAAAGATGGCCACCTCGCTTCGCGTTCCTAGGAAACTATGCAGTATTTTGCTTTTTTATGTGTTATTAAATGACTACCGCCCTGTAGCACTCACTTCCGTCATCATGAAGTGCTTTGAGATACTAGTCAAGGACCATATCACCTCCACCCTACCTGACACCCTAGACCGACTCCAATTTGCTTACCGACCCAATAGGTCCACAGATGACGCAATCACCATCACACTGCACACTGCCCTAACCCATCTGGACAAGAGGAATATCTATGTAAGAATGCTGTTCATCGATTACAGCTCAGCATTTAACACAATAGTACCCTCCAAACTTGTCATTAAGCTCGAGACCCTGGGTCTCGACCCCGCCCTGTGCAACTGGGTCCTGGACTTCCTGACGGGCCGCCCCCCAGGTGGTGAGTGTAGGTAACAACATCTCCACCCCGCTGATCCTCAATACTGGGTCCCCACAAGGGTGCGTTCTCAGCCCTCTTCTGTACTCCCTGTTCACCCATGACTGCGTGGCCATGCACGCATCCAACTCAATCATCAAGTTTGCAGACGACACAACAGTGGTAGGCTTGATTACCAACAACAACGAGACGGCCTACAGGGAGGAGGTGAGGGCCCTCGGAGTGTGGTGTCAGGAAAATAACCTCGCACTCAATGTCAACAAAACAAAAGAGATGATCGTGGACTTCAGGAAACAGCAGAGGGAGCAGCCCCCTATCTACATTGACGGGACAGTAGTGGAGAGGGTGGAGAGTTTTAAGTTTCTCGGTGTACACATCACGGACAAACTGAAATGGTCCACCCACACAGAGAGCATGGTGAAGAAGGCGCAGCAGCGCCTCTTCAACCTCAGGAGGCTGAAGAAATTCGGCTTGTCACCAAAAACACTCACAAACTTTTACAGATGCACAATAGAGAGCATCCTGTCGGGCTGTATCACCGCCTGGTACGGCAGCTGCTCCGCCCATAACCGGAAGGCTCTCCAGAGGGTAGTGAGGTCTGCACAACGCATCACCGGGTGCAAACTATCTGCCCTCCAGGACACCTACACCACCCGATGTCACAGGAAGGCCAAAAAGATCATCAAGGACAGCAACCACCCGAGCCACTGCCTGTTCACCCCGCTATCATCCAGAAGGCGAGGTCAGTACAGGTGCATCAAAGCTGGAACCGAGAGACTGAAAAACAGCTTCTATCTCAAGGCCATCAGACTGTTAAACAGCCATCACTAACATTGAGTGGCTGCTGCCAACATACTGACTCATCTCAAGCCATTTTAATCATGGGAAAATTGATGTAATCAATTTATCACTTGCCACTTTATATTATTTATATTAGATAATGTTTACATAACCTACATTATTCATCTCATATGTATATACTGTATGCCATACCATTTCAACGAGCAAGCCTTTCTAATCGACCTGGCCCTGGTATCCTGGAAGGATATTGACCTCATCCCGTCAGTAGAGGATGCCTGGTTATTTTTTTTAAATGCCTTCCTCTCCATCTTAAATAAGCATGCCCCTTTCAAGAAATTTAGAACCAGGAACAGATATAGCCCTTGGTTCTCCCCAGACCTGACTGCCCTTAACCAACACAAAAATATCCTGTGGCGTTCTGCATTAGCATCGAACTGCCCCCGCGATATGCAACTTTTTAGGGAAGTTAGAAACCAATACACACAGGCAGTTAGAAACGCCAAGGCTAGCTTTTTCAAACAGAAATTTGCTTCGTGCAACTCCAACTCTAAAAAGTTCTGGGACATTGTAAAGTCCATGGAGAATAAGAACACCTCCTCCCAACTGCCCACTGCACTGAGGATAGGAAACTCTGTCACCACCGATAAGCCCACTATAATTGAGAATTTCAATAAGCATTTTTCTACGGCTGGCCATGCTTTCCACCTAACTACCCCTACTGCATTCAACAGCACTGCACCCCCCACAGCTACTCGCCCAAGCCTCCCCCATTTCTCCTTCTCCCAAATCCATTCAGCTGATGTTCTGAAAGAGCTGCAAAATCTGGACCCCTACAAATCAGCTGGGCTTGACAATCTGGACCCTTTCTTTCTAAAATTATCTGCCGAAATTATTGCAACCCCTATTACTAGCCTGTTCAACCTCTCTTTCGTGTCGTCTGAGATTCCCATAGATTGGAAAGCAGCTGCTGTCATCCCCCTCTTCAAAGGAGGTGACACTCTTGACCCAAATTGCTACAGACCTATATCCATCCTACCCTGCCTTTCTAAGGTCTTCGAAAGCCAAGTCAACAAACAGATTACCGACTATTTTGAATCTCACCGCACCCTCTCCGCTATGCAATCTGGTTTCAGAGCTGGTCATGGGTGCACCTCAGCCACGCTCAAGGTCCTAAACGACATCGTAACCGCCATCGATAAGAAACATTACTGTGCTGCCGTATTCATTGACCTGGCCAAAGCTTTTGACTCTGTTAATCACCACATCCTCATCGGCAGACTTAGTAGCCTTGGTTTCTCAAACGATTGCGTCGCCTGGTTCACCAACTACTTCTCTGACAGAGTTCAGTGTGTCAAATCGGAGGGCCTACTGTCTGGACCTCTGGCAGTCTCTATGGGGGTACCACAGGGTTCAATTCTTGGGCCAACTCTTTTCTCTGTATACATAAATGATGTCGCTCTTGCTGCTGGTGAATCTCTGATCCACCTCTACGCAGACGACACCATTCTGTATACTTCTGGCCCTTCTTTGGACACTGTGTTAACAACCCTCCAGACGAGCTTCAATGCCATTCAACTCTCCTTCCGTGGTCTCCAACTGCTCCTAAACACAAGTAAAACTAAATGCATGCTCTTCAACCGATCGCTGCCTGCACCTGCCCGCCCATCCATAACTTCTCTGGACGGTTCTAACTTAGAATTTGTGGACAACTACAAATACCTAGGTGTCTGATTAGACTGTAAACTCTCCTTCCAGACTCACATCAATCATCTCCAATCCAAAGTGAAATCTAGAATTGGCTTCCTATTTCGCAACAAAGCATCCTTCACTCATGCTGCCAAACATACCCTCGTAAAACTGACCATCCTACCAATCCTCGACTTCGGCGATGTCATTTACAAAATAGCCTCCAATACCCTACTCAACAAGCTGGATGCAGTCTATCACAGTGCCATCCGTTTTGTCACCAAAGCCCCATATACAACCCACCACTGCGACCTGTATGCTCTCGTTGGCTGGCCTTCACTTCATAATCGTCGCCAAACACATTGGCTCCAGGTCATCTACAAGACCCTGCTAGGTAAAGTCCCCCCTTATCTCCGCTCACTGGTCACCATAGCAGCACCCACCTGTAGCACGCGCTCCAGCAGGTATATCTCTCTGGTCACCCCTAAAGCCAACTCCTCCTTTGGTCGTCTCTCCTTCCAGTTCTCAGCTGCCAATGACTGGAACGAACTACAAAAATCTCTAAAACTGGAAACACTTATCTCCCTCACTAGCTTTAAGCACCAGCTGTCAGAGCAGCTCACAGATCTCTGCACCTGTACATAGCCCATCTTTAATTGAGCCCAAACTACTACCTTTTCCCCTACTGTATTTATTTATTTTATTTATTTTGCTCCTTTGCACCATATTATTTATATTTTAACTTTTAACTTTCTTCAAACTACAAATCTACCATTCCAGTGTTTTTCTTGCCATACTTTATTTACTTTGCCACCATGGCATTTTTTTGCCTTTACCTCCATTATCTCACATCATTTGCTCACATTGTATATAGTCAATTTTTTTCTACTGCATCATTGATTGTATGTTGTTTTACTCCATGTGTAACTCTGTGTTTTTGTATGTTGTCGAACTGCTTTGCTTTATCTTGGCCAGGTCGCAATTGTAAATGAGAACTTGTTCTCAACTTGCCTACCTGGTTAAATAAAGGTGAAATAAAAATTTTTTTAAAATCTACTGCATCTTGCCATCTTGATGTAATTAGATGTATCACTAGCCACTTTAAACAATGCCACTTTATATAATGTTTTCATAACCTACATTACTCATCTCATTTGTATATACTGCACTCTATACCATCTACTGCATCTTGCCATCCTGATGTAATGTATCACTAGCCACCTTAAACAACGCTGCTTTATATGTTTTCATACCCTACAATACTCATCTCATATGTATATACTGTACTCCATACCATCTACTGCATCTTGCCTATGCCGTTCGGCCATCACTCATTTATATATTTTTATGTACATATTCGTATTCATTCCTTTACACTTGTGTGTACAAGCTAGTTGTTGTGGAATTGGTAGATTACTTGTTAGATATTATTACTGCATGGTCGGAACTAGAAGCACAAGCATTTCGCTACACTTGCATTAACACCTGCTAACCATGTGTATGTGACAAATAAATGTGATTTGATTTGATCAGGTAGGCAGGCGATACACCAGTTGTGGAGTGCTTGGTGGCCCTGATGTGAAGCAGTGTACGGTGCTTCCACACCAAAAGGCTGTCCCTCAGCCAGACAGGCCCGTATCCCTGCCAGGAGAACCTGGAGGTCTAGTTTGCTGAACACTCTGGACCCATAAAAATGAGTTGTGAGGTCTTCAGCAGGTACTTGTTGGGGATAATCGCTTTGTTCACAGCCCTGTGGTCCATGCAGCTCCAAAGGATGCCATCTTTCTTGGGCGCGACAACCAGGTTTGATGTCATCCTCCAGGATGTTGTCAATCACCAGCAAGGTTTTCACACCCTCAATGTAGCACTCACATTGCGTGAACACAAGTGGGTCACAATGTGCAGAGGTAAAGTAAGTAGACTTGCGCAAGCTTTAGCGAGCCTTAACACATCACCATTTCTTATGTAGTGAACCTTGTTCTTCCATATATAACTGAAGTTAGTTTGGTTGATAATTTTTATAAGCTGAGCAGAGACAGCTAATGATAAAGCTGGACAAACTTTTTTTTTAAATTCAGTAAAATTCTTCCAAATATAGATGCACCTCTTTGAAGCCAACTGTGCAGAGGTGATGTTGCCTACACTCACCACCTGGAGTCGGACCGTCAGTAAGTCCAGTATCCAGTTGCAGAGGGAGGTGTCCAGTCCCAGGGTCCTAAGCTTGGAAGGGACAATGGTGTTGAACGCTGAGCTGAGCTGAGCTGTAGTCAATGAACAGCATTCTCACATATAGGAATATTAAAGAGATTTTCCCGTACTTTTGCTTACTTTTTAGCCAGTTGTTCTGAAAGTAGTGCTCACGAGCCAAAAGTGGTCCCCAAAAATTGCGTACTACGTCACATTTTGTGCAGATATGTGCACCACGTCATTGCTCTTTCTCTCACTCTGCTATGGGTGTGCATCTTGCTAGCTCTCACTCATATGGCGAGGAGCTGAAGCTCATTGGTTAAATTAAATTGCTAGGGAAAATGGTGCCGCACAGCTTCCAGAAAGTCGCTTTCAAACTAGGGATTTCGTGACTAACTGAGGTAAGACAGTAATTCTGCTCATAGCTTATGTAACATACAGTAGGAACTATACATTGACACATCGGGCCCAAAGCGGTAGGTTTAAAAAATACTTTGTAGTCACCAAAGTTCTGGACCATGTCTTTAATGGATAGTCATGTATGGCCATAAACTCACATTTATTTATTTTAACCTCAAATCTGATGCATCTGAGAAGAGATTAACCACATTTATAGCTAGGGAGATATGTTCTTTGTCCTTAAGAAAAAGAGTGGTATCATCTGCCAGTTGACTTATAATGATGGACTTTCCCATAACATCACGTTTTTTTATATTCTCTATATTCTCAAAGCTATTATCCCTTATTGATGTCACTTGTTAAATCCACTTCAATCAGTGCTGATAGGTTAAAGAAGGATTTTAAGGCTTGAAACAATTGAGACATTGTTTGTGTAGATGTGCAATTCAGGGGGTGAATGGGCAAGACAAAAGATTTAAGTGCCTTTGAAATGGGTATGGTAGCAGGTGCCAGGTGCGTCGGTTTGTGTCAAGAACTGCAATGCTGCTGGGTTTTTCATGCTCAATTGTTTGCTGTGTGTATCAAGGATTGTCCACCACCCAAAGGACTTCTAGCCAACTTGACATAACTGTGGGAAGCATTGGAGTCAATATGGGCCAGCATCCCTGTGGAATGCTTTCAACACCTTGTAGAGTCCATGCCCCAACAAAATTAATCTCTGTTTTATACACTCAGTGTAAATCCTAGTAGAAACAAAACATTTCTGTAGCAATCAACTTTGGTTCGGTTCTTTTGATCCCATTAACATACAATGAATTACACCAAACAAAATTATAAACGCAGCATGTAATGTGTTGTTCCCATCTTTCATGAGCTGAAATAAAATCTTTAAAGTTGTCACTATGTATTGGGGCAGGTACCTTTCTTCTGGCATCCTCCAAACCCAGATTTGTCCGTTGGACTGCCAGATGGTGAAGGGTGATTCATCACTCCAGAGAATGTGTTTCCACTGCTCTAGAGTCCAATTGCAGTGAGCTTTACATCACTCCAGCTCACGCTTGGCATTGCGCATGGTGAGCTTAGGCTTGTGTGCGGCTGCTCGACCATAGAAACCCATTTCATGAAGCTCCCGACAAACAGTCATTGTGCTGATGTTGCTTCCAGAGACAGTTTGGAACTCGGTAGTGAGTGTTGCAACTGAGGACAGATAACTTTTACGTGCTACGCGCTTCAGCACTCGGTGGTCCCGTTCTGTGAGCTTGTGTGGCCTAATCAATAGGTCATGTCAAAATATACATAAGTGATTTTTGGGTGTCTGTGAATCCGGTTTGGGTTCCGTGTAATCCATACCCTCCTGTTCTCAAAGCACTCCAGCCTCTACTCATGAGATAGCATCCTAATCTAGTCTCCTGGCTGTAACAGTCTTTATAGTGGATGTCAGCCATTGGGAGATGAGAGAGAGCAGAGCTGTCAACGCCTGCTATAATGGCCCTGTCTTATCCTCACAGCCAGCGGTCATGAGGTGCCGTAAAGATATGGGCGTGTGCAATGAGTGCATGTGTATGTGGTTCTTACTTACACCAATTTCACCTATAGAAAAAGTGATGAGGCTGTCTAGAAGAACTAATGCCGTTTTTGTTTCCGATACCAATATTCCACTCAGCAGTAGGACCAGCTTTCAGGAAGATTTCAACACATCCTTATTGAACAGCTAAGTGCAGCTACATTTTTGCATTTGTCAAACTCACCACGAATCTGGGCTGAAGGATCTGGCATGGGACCAAAGTTATAATAGCACCTCCCAGTAAACAATATGTTTCTGGGAACCAGAAAGTTTGGGAAACAAAAGATGCCATAGCCACTCTCATCACTTCATGCATGACCAGTTCCCTAAACCACAATATTATGACAAATGTGTCATGTCTGTCATCCTATGCTTCCATGTGGAAGGATATGTTTTGTTTCCTGGAGAAAGGAAATTGTTGTAATACTTTAGTTTGATGTTGCGATGATGTCTTTGGTTTTCTCAGCAATTGTGACTAGCAATGGTGATGAGGAGATGATGACAGTATGCTGGAATAACACCCAGCATCATGCAGGACCGAAAAGAACTAGTTGATGACCTGCTGCCTATTTTCTATACCATGATGGCCACCTAATCATCCCCAGCTTCCACATTTCATTCACCCCCTCATCTCCTCTCCACTCCTTGATTCCCCTGCAACTCTGCCTGAAGGTTATGATAATGTACAGTGGTCCAAGACTCACCCTCTCTTGTATCTAGTCCATAGGGGAGAGTGGGCTAAGTTGAGCCAATGGGGTAAGTTGAGCCACTGTTGTTTCTATGATTCCATATACAAAATGTATAATTTGACCAAATACAGTATGTAGGAAGAGGTCATAATTTCATGGAGTCTGTAAAGGAAGAAACCACATGGAAAAAGTGGTAAGGTCCAAAGAGTGGATTTTCACCAAGTCTAATGAATTTATTGTGTTAGAGGTTTCATGACGCTTGTATCTCAACCAAAGTAGATAATTTGAGAATTCTATTCAATATAGTTGTGTTCTCTATAAGCTTCAATATAAGGTCCTCAAACTAGCATGAAAGTGTGTCCTTGTAGCTGTGTGGGCTAATATAGTCAAAATGTTTGCCTTGGGGTAAGTTGAGCCAATGGCCATGACATAAGTTGAGCCAATGGCCATGAGGTAAGTTGAGACAATGGCCATAAGGTAAGTTGAGACAATGGCCATAAGGTAAGTTGAGACAATGGCCATGAGGTAAGTTGAGACAATGGCCATAAGGTAAGTTGAGACAATGGCCATAAGGTAAGTTGAGACAATGGCCATGAGGTAAGTTGAGACAATGGCCATAAGGTAAGTTGAGACAATGGCCATAAGGTAAGTTGAGACAATGGCCATAAGGTAAGTTGAGACAATGGCCATGAGGTAAGTTGAGACAATGGCCATAAGGTAAGTTGAGACAATGGCCATAAGGTAAGTTGAGACAATGGCCATAAGGTAAGTTGAGACAATGGCCATAAGGTAAGTTGAGACGATGGCCATGAGGTAAGTTGAGACAATGGCCATAAGGTAAGTTGAGACAATGGCCATAAGGTAAGTTGAGACAATGGCCATGAGGTAAGTTGAGACAATGGCCATAATGTAAGTTGAGACAATGGCCATAATGTAAGTTGAGACAATGGCCATGAGGTAAGTTGAGACAATGGCCATAAGGTAAGTTGAGACGATGGCCATGAGGTAAGTTGAGACAATGGCCATAATGTAAGTTGAGACAATGGCCATAAGGTAAGTTGAGACGATGGCCATGAGGTAAGTTGAGACAATGGCCATAATGTAAGTTGAGACAATGGCCATAATGTAAGTTGAGACAATGGCCATAAGGTAAGTTGAGACAATGGCCATGAGGTAAGTTGAGACAATGGCCATAATGTAAGTTGAGACAATGGCCATAAGGTAAGTTGAGACAATGGCCATAAGGTAAGTTGAGACAATGGCCATAATGTAAGTTGAGACAATGGCCATAATGTAAGTTGAGACAATGGCCATAAGGTAAGTTGAGACAATGGCCATAATGTAAGTTGAGACGATGGCCATAAGGTAAGTTGAGACAATGGCCATGAGGTAAGTTGAGACAATGGCAAGTTGAGTGTTCTTTTCCCAGGCGTATGTTTATTTGTATTTTTTAAGTACAAAGTGTTTGTTAGGTGTTAAGGTTGTGTTGAAATAAAAATGTTAAAAAATACAATTATTAAATTATTAAAAGACAAAAAGTGATTGTGATAAGGAAAAAAGATAGACATGGTTTTAAAAAGGTTGTGGTTATATTTCATTCAGTACAGAAATTGGGTAGGTGGCTTAACTTACCCCCATACCAGGGTAAGTTGTGCCAAGAGACCACTTTTTTTGGACAAGCTACATGCGCTATGTGGCTCTACTTGTATGGACAGCATACGAGAAAGGTAATGTTGACATGAATTCTGTTTATTTCAAGGGATACACAACATCCTGAAATATATGTAGATGTCTTTGTTAGAAAGGATACTGTATTTCCCTTGACGGAGTGATGCTGAATGTAACGGAATGGCTCAACTTACCCCATTGTCCCCAATAAGTAGAGCCACATAGGTCATTTGAGAGTTATATACAAAACCCTTTTTATTCAAACTCCTATTGGATTTTTACACAGTTGTATTCCAAACAGCATATGAGTACGTTTTTAGTAGGTGTTTTTTATTTATATGCAAAGCTGGAGTCTGGTTTTGGTTACAATATTCTCCCTTTGGACTGGAATATACAAGTAAATGCCAAAATAATGGAAACACTTGAGTAAATGAGGGATACAAAGTTTATTGAAAGCAGACGCTTCCACACAGTAATTAACATCCCATCATGCTTAGGGTCATGTATAAAAATGCTGGGCAGGCCATTATGCTATGCTCCCATAGGATGACAATGCCCCTATCCACAGGGCATGAGTGGTCACTGAATGGTTACTGAATGGTTTGATGAGCATGAGAACGATGTATGCCATGGTCGTCTCAGTTATTAGATCTCAACCCAATTGAACACTTATGGGAGATGCCGACAAAACCCCACATTTAGGCATTTCTCGTGGAAGAAGGGTGTTGCATCCCTCCAATAGAGTTCCAGAAACTTGTAGAATATATGCCAAGATGCATTGAATCTGTTCTGGGTCGTTGTGGCCCAACGCCCTATTAAGACACTTTATGTTGGGGTTTCCTTTATTTGGCAGTAACTTTGACCACAGTATTGAATTTACATTTTGTAAATTCAAATGTTTTTAAATTAGATTTAAACAACTGTAGTGTGGTTTGCAAGAGAGCGGTATATTCCATGCAAAATAATTGGGCTATAGACTGCAACATATTACACATACGACTAAACACATCGTTAAAGGGAATATAACACACCCAATAAAACTCTCTCCGTAACATTTGAGGTCTGGCGCATATGAAACATACTGAGTGTACAATACATTAGGAACATCTGCTATTTACAAAACATAGACTGACCAGATGAAAGCTAGGATCCCTTATTGATGTTAAATCCACTTCAATCAGTGTACATGAAGAGGAGGAGACAGGCTAAAGAAGGATTTTAAGACTTGAAACAATTGAGACATGGATTGTGTATGTGTGCCATTCAGGGGGTGAATGGGAAAGACAAAATATTTAAATGCCTTTGAAATGGGTATGATAGCAGGTGCCAGCCCTATGAGTTTGTGCCAAGAACTGCAATGCTGCTGGCTTTTTCATGCTCAACAGTTTGCCGTGTGTATCAAGAATGGTCCACTACTCAAAGGACATCCAGCCAACTTGACACAACTGTGGGAAGCATTGGAGTCAACATGGGCCAGCGTCCCTGTGGAACGCTTTCAACACCTTGTAGAGTCCATGCCCTGATGAATTGAGGCTGTTCTAAGTTAAATAAAGGTTAGATAAATACAATAAAATACAAATTCTGAGGGCAAAAGGGGGTGCAACTCAATATTAGGATTCCTAATGTTTTGTACACTCAGTGTATGTTTACATGTTACGTCACAGCTCCTCATTGAAAACAGATTGACCTCAGCTTTGCGGCTGTCCACAGAGTTTGACATGGCTCAGTGTTTCCAAAAACAGAACTTACCCCATGACTATCCAAAAAGGAGCACTCCGTTTCTGCATATATCTGATTTATTGACGGGACATAAACAGGCTTACGTTTCGGCATGAATCACCTTCCTCAGTGCCTTGGGTAGGAAAAAGTGGGCCTCTCAATGGCGTGTCCCGCTTGCCATGTCAATCACACATCAATCAAACATGTCAATAGTAGCAACTAGACATGGCTATTCAAACAAGTGTGTGATATGTATTAGATATTCCTACACATACATGTCACTTAAATAATAACAAAATAAATGGAAATAAACTGAGAAAAATAAAGAGAAAACGGAGCATTTCATTCAGACCTTTTGGCTCGACTGCCTCTAAGCAGTCCGTCCAAAAGGGCGCTCTCTCAGTAGCAATTTTCTCACGATATTGCCTCCTCTGGTGAATAAAGAAATGTTCTCAATTCCCCAGAATTTCAAAGTGGAGGCTGAGCCATTGTTAGCACTCAGGTATTATTGCGCAATCGCATAATCCATATTTGTTTGTGCAAACAGATGTTTTGTGTTCAGCTATTCTTAATTTGAGCGAGCGTTTCATCAGGTCCAATGTAGACTTGACCAAATGGACACTTGAGTACGTAGACAATATGTGTTGTACTCAGAGGCTTCATGCCAATAAAGGGCTTCACCCCACACCCATCCTCACGTACTTTGTGCCCCCTCTGGTTGTACTACAGTTTATGAAGTATTTCATCTTGGAAGCCAGATAGGTAGAGGGTGCAGGATTTGGAGCGCACAACGCGGTCTCTGATATTATGGCCCCTCATAAAGCGTAGGAGGATTCAACGCAAAGTCTTAGAGGGGGGGGGGGGTCACTCTGGAGAATGTGCCAGTGTTTGAGGATCACAATTTTTATCTGTCCTGCAGAAGGGTTGTATTCAGTGGAAACCAAACAACAGCAGATTTCGCACGTTTATCTTTTTTTTGGTGAGAAGGGAGGGTCTATCAGTCTCTCTTGTCAGCTTATGAGCCATTTTGAGGAGACTTGTAACCGCGTTCAAGGAACCTCTTTTTTAATTGTTTCAGCTTTAGTCTCAAAATCATCAGATGCACAGCGGTTTCGCTTGAGTCTGTGTTTATGAATGTTCAGTGAGAACTGCCTGGGACCTGCTGCCAAAGTGCTGGATTCCCTTCAAGCCTTACTAAAGCGTTCCAGACCCGCTAAACAAAGCAAAACAAAAACAACGTCCTAAATGGTAGCCTATTCCCTATATAGTGCACTATTTTTGACCAGAGCCCTATGGGTAGTAGTGCAGTATATAGAGAATAAGGTGCCAGTTGGGATGCAAAGAAAAAAACAGTATACTGATATACTACCACATTTGACCTTTACACAGCAACATGTCTTTGAGAGGAGTGTTGTTGGCAATAACTTTGAGAGTCCTCACACTCTCCCACATGAACCTTAGCTGCTTTCTTATTTAACACATTGGGTATTGTCTGTCTGCATCGTTCTTCACAAGAGCCGATGTAGCTAGAGTTGATACAAACGTGTTGGTTTATTATAGGCCTACATTGATCGAAAATTAGTAAACTAGATAATTTTTTTTGCATCTTAATTTAACCTAAAAGCTGGAATCCTTAATGGTGAAACTGCCATTTCCATTTGCGATATTACAATAAAACTGCAAACAAAAAACAGTTATTTTCCCTTGGGCATCATTGCAAGTGCAATGTAGTGCAAAAAATGTGTACCCCTGTTGTCAGATGTTTAGGCTCACTGGGGCAAAAAGCAGACACTTCTCATTTGTCTAATAGTCTGACTACTTCAACAAAGGGCTGTTTGAAGTGAGCATGGACCAGTAGAAAATGACTACAGGTTCACTGAACATGAACCTTTCAGAGGGCACTGGTGGTCACAGAGGTCTACGGATAATAAATCCTTTACTTTAATGTTTACTATAGAGTAGACTACTAGGCTGTGTGTCCCAAATGACACCCTATTCCAGTATTTGGGCGCCAGTATAGGGCGCCATTTGGTACACAATCAATCAAATGTATTTTAAAGCTCATTTTACATCAGCTGTAACAAAGTCCTTTATAGTTATATCCAACCTAAAACCCCAAAGAGCAAGCAATGTAGATGCAAAAAACAGTGGCTAGGAAAAACTCCCTAGAAGGCAGGAACCTACAAATCGTTCGACTGTGGCTTCACATTTTATTTCAATAGACCTCTTTATACCTCTTTATACCTCTGACGTTGATTCAAACATAACATTTTACTATCAACATTGAAACAAGGTCAAATAAAATATACTGCTCAAAAAAATAAAGGGAACACTTAAACAACACATCCTAGATCTGAATGAAAGAAATAATCTTATGAAATACTTTTTTCTTTACATAGTTGAATGTGCTGACAACAAAATCACACAAAAATAATCAATGGAAATCCAATTTATCAACCCATGGAGGTCTGGATTTGGAGTCACACTCAAAATTAAAGTGGACAACCACACTACAAACTGATCCAACTTTGATGTAATGTCCTTAAAACAAGTCAAAATGAGGCTCAGTAGTGTGTGTGGCCTCCACGTGCCTGTATGACCTCCCTACAACGCCTGGGCATGCTCCTGATGAGGTGGCGGATGGTCTCCTGAGGGATCTCCTCCCAGACCTGGACTAAAGCATCCGCCAACTCCTGGACAGTCTGTGGTGCAACGTGGCGTTGGTGGATGGAGCGAGACATGATGTCCCAGATGTGCTCAACTGGATTCAGGTCTGGGGAATGGGCGGGCCAGTCCATAGCATCAATGCCTTCCTCTTGCAGGAACTGCTGACACACTCCAGCCACATGAGGTCTAGCATTGTCTTGCATTAGGAAGAACCCAGGGCCAACCGCACCAGCATATGGTCTCACAAGGGGTCTGAGGATCTCATCTCGGTACCTAATGGCAGTCAGGCTACCTCTGGCGAGCACATGGAGGGCTGTGCGGCCCCCCAAAGAAATGCCAACCCACACCATGACTGGCCCACCGCCAAACCGGTCATGCTGGAGGATGTTGCAGGCAGCAGAACGTTCTCCACGGCGTCTCCAGACTCTGTCACGTCTGTCACATGTGCTCAGTGTGAACCTGCTTTCATCTGTGAAGAGCACAGGGTGCCAGTGGCGAATTTGCCAATCTTGGTGTTCTCTGGCAAATGCCAAACGTCCTGCACGGTGTTGGGCTGTAAGCACAACCCCCACCTGTGGACGTCGGGCCCTCATACCACCCTCATGGAGTCTGTTTCTGACCATTTGAGCAGACACATGCACATTTGTGGCCTGCTGGAGGTCATTTTGCAGGGCTCTGGCAGTGCTCCTCCTGCTCCTCCTTGCACAAAGGCGGAGGTAGCGTTCCTGCTGCTGGGTTGTTGCCCTCCTACGGCCTCCTCCACATCTCCTGATGTACTGGCCTGTCTCCTGGTAGCGCCTCCATGCTCTAGACACTACGCTGACAGACACAGCAAACCTTCTTGCCACTGCTCTCATTGATGTGCCATCCTGGATGAGCTGCACTACCTGAGCCACTTGTGTGGGTTGTAGACTCCATCTCATGCTACCACTAGAGTGAAAGCACCGCCAGCATTCAAAAGTGACCAAAATATCAGCCAGGAAGCATAGGAACTGAGAAGTGGTCTGTGGTCCCCACCTGCAGAACCACTCCTTTATTGGGGGTGTCTTGCTAATTGCCTATAATTTCCACCTGTTGTCTATTCCATTTGCACAACAGCATGTGAAATGTATTGTCAATCAGTGTTGCTTCCTAAGTGGACAGTTTGATTTCACAGAAGTGTGATTGACTTGGAGTTACATTGTGTTGTTTAAGTGTTCCCTTTATTTTTTTGAGCAGTGTATGTAATCTATTCTAAATTTCAACATCATTTCAAACCACCCAATAATATATACATTTCTATGTGGAATTTAACGCAATTTCAACGTATACATAGTTCTGATGATTATGTTGAAATTAGATGGATATAACAACCTGTTACTCAGGTAAAGCCAATGTTTAAGGTAAAGTTTTACTCATTTCATCGTTCACAACGCTTGTTGAAATTAGATGAAAACAGAACTGGGCGATGACTTTTTTCAAATCCCATGTATTTTCCACGTTGATTCCACGTCACAATATGTTGACAAATAACATTGAAATATTGATTCAACCAGTGTGTGCCCAGTGGGGAGGCCTGTGTCTTGTGATCATAGTCTACTGTACGTGTAGGTATGTACGGCAAGACCAAATCAGAGAGAGAAGTAGGAGCAAGTCCATGCCATGCTTTCTAAGCCTAGTGTATTGATGTTTCCTACTAATCTTTGTTCAAATCGAAATAGAAAAAAAAAATCGGTGTAGACAAAGAGGTACTGTGTTACTGTGTACATATCTATTGAAGATGATTTAGTTTGACGTTTCCGAGTAACTTAGGCATGTCTAAGAACCTATCTGGAAATGATTCTACTTAGCCTTGGTTGCCCTCACTAGGTGAAAGCCTATGACAGAGGCTGTATTCTACTCAATGTGAAACAGTATTAGGAAGAACAGCTGTAGGCGATATTTGGTGCAGTATTTTGGTGCAGTATTTTGATTCAGTATTTGGTGCATGAAACATGCTGCTGTCTCCCCCTAGTGACACACTGAGCTATAAAGAATGTACACACACACGCACAATTTTACATAGATTATTTAGGTGACATATTCATTGTGTAGGAATCGGATACATGATGCTGATCCAGACCTATAGAAGACAAGATATCAACCCTCAACCATAAGGGTATACTACAAAGCAGGATCAAGAAGTTAGCCAGCTAACTTGCCCATTTCAAGCTTATCTTTCTTCAAAATTAAAAGTTATTTCGGGATATTTAGGCATGGTCTAATTGACTCAACAACCAAAAACACATATGCAAGTTCATCTTTCTAAATGAACAAGAAAATCACGTTTTTTCTGGTTGTTTATCAAAGTTAGTTGGCTAACTCATTGAACCTACTTTGTAGTATACCCCTCAGGCATCTACAATGCCTTCAGAAAGTATTCATACCCCTTGACTTTTTCCACTTTGTTGTGTTACACCCTGAATTAAAAAATTATTTAAAAAAAATTCTCAACCATCTACACACAATAGCCCATAATGACAAAGTTAAAAAGAGCGTTGCACGCCTAGATTGTACAATATCTGCGTTATTCTTTATAAAATTAGTCAAGCTCTGTCAAGTTGGTTGTTGATCATTGCTAGACAGCCATTTTCAAATCTTGTCATGGATTTTCAAGCCAATTTAAGTCAAAACTGTTACTCGGCCACTCTGGAACATTCAATGTCATCTTAGTAAGCAACGCCGGTGTATATGTGGCCTTGTGATTTAGGTTATTGTCTTACTGAAAGGTTAATTTGTCTCCCAGTGCCTGTTGGAAAGCAGACTGAAAAAGGTTTTCACCTGTGCTTAGCTCTATAACATACATTTGTATTCACTTGTCCTAGCTGATGAGAATCAGACCCATAACATGATGCAGCCACCACCATGCTTGAAAATATGAAGAGTGGTACTCAGTCAGGTGTTGTGTTGGATTTTCCCCAAACATAATGCTTTGTAATCAGGACATAAAGTTAATTCCTTTGCCACATTTTTAGCAGTTTTACTTTATTACCTTAATGAACACTATTACCTTAACAGCCATTAAACACCAACTGTTTTAAAGTCACCATTGGCCTCATGGTGAAATCCCTGAGCGATTTCCTTCCTCTCCGGCAACTGAGTTAGGAAGGACGTCTGTATCTTTGTAGTGACTGGGTGTAATGACAGACCATCCAAAATGTAATTAATAACTCAATGTCTGCTTTTTAACTTTTACCTATCTACCAATAGGTGCCCTTCTTTGCAAGGCATTAGAAAACCTCCCTGGTCTTAGTGGTTGAATCTGTGTTTGAAATTCACTGCTCGACTGAGGGACCATACAGATAATTGTGTGTGTGGGGTACAGCGATGAGGTAGTCAATCAAAAATCATGTTAAACACTAGTATTTCACAGTGTCCATGGAACTTGTGACTTGATAAGCACATTTTTACTCCTTAATGTATTTAGGCATGCCATAACAAAAGGGTTGAATACTTAACTGAAATGTCTTGAGTCTTTCATTTGTAATAAAACATTTCTAAAAACATAATTGCACTTTGACATTATGGTGTATTGTGTGTAGGCCAGTGACACAAAATCTCAAGTTAAATCCAATTTTAAATCTTGGCTGTAACACAGCATGTGGAAAATGTCAAGGGGTTGGAATACTTTCTGTAGGAACACGTTGAAATACATAGTATACAGAGATGAGGAAGAACTGATTAAATATGTTTCATGTTTTTCCATTGAAAAAGATTTGTCTTTTGAAAAGGTCACGCATGAAAGGATCATGGCTGCATAAAGACAAGTCATTGTTCTGAACAGAACCCAACTAACAGGCCACAGTTTAGAAAAAACAAAACCCACATGTCATTTGACCATTTATCCCAGATAAACTGTATGCATAATATCACCAAAACAAAACATGGATATCACCAAATGATCACTAAAAGAGAATCGCAGGATTTAGTAGTTGTCCACAAACAGCTATGTAGTGGAAAATGCTTGACCTTAAAGTAATTATGAGGTTTGATCCATCCTGTCTAACAAACATATTTTTGGGGGTGAACTATTCCTTTAAGCAAACAAAATGATTCCGACAACAAATCGTATTGATTTTAATAACATAGTTGTTACATACCAGCCACAGTTCATACTTGATTTTGTCCACAGGACACTAACCATGAGTTCAACTTTAATGTGACACTAAAACTAGTTGAAAACGAAAGGAAATGTAATTTAAACCTCTTTGCCCATCAAAATAATTCTATGATCTTTTTTTCCTCTTCACATTTCACACTAAAATCTATGGAGCTAAAAGTGGACTAGAGCAATATCAAAAGCAAGTGGCAGAAACTCAAGGCACTTCAAATTAGTTTCAGAGGGACTACACAAATATGTGGGATGAACATTGAGCCAACATCAACCACAAGTAATATGGAAAGCTACGCAGTGTGTATGAAAAAAACAACAAAAGAAACAGAAAAGGCACTCTGCTTCAAATAAGCTGCTATAAAATGGAGGCTATGCTAACCAAGCTAGCAACATGCTCCTATGTCATACAGTACATACATAAAGTGCATCATACAGCCACTACTGGCAAAGTCCCAAACATAAACTCTGCAATAGAGATAGGAGCTAAAGCGGTCTGTGAAAGCTCTCAGCTCATAGCAAGAAACAAACACACCGAAATGTGACATTTTGAGAAATGGTGTACTCACAGTCCATTGTACTATACACAGAGTGCACAAAACATTAAGAACACCTGCTCTTTCCATGACCTACTGCCCAGGTGAATCCAGGTGAAAGCTATGATCCCTTATTGATGTCACCTGTTAAATCCACTTAAAATCAGTGTAGCTGAAGAGAGGAGACAGGTTAAAGAAGGATTTTTAAGCCTAGAGACATTGATTGTGTGTGCACCATTCAGGGAGGTGAATGGGTAAGACAAAATATTTAAATGCCTTTGAACGGGGTATGGGAGTAGGTGCCAGTCGCACTGGTTTGTGTCAAGAACAGCAACGCTGCTGGGTTTTTCACGCCGTGAATCAAGAATGGTCCACCACTTAAAGGACACAAAGCCAACTTGACACAACTGTGGGAAGCATTGGAGTCAGCATCCCTGTGGAACGCTTTCGACACCTTGTAGAGTTCATGCCCCGACAAATTGAGGCTGTTCTGAGGGCAAAAAGGGGTGCAACTCAATATTAGGAAGGTGTTCTTAATGTTCTGTCTACTAAGTGTATTCATTGTACTGTATTGAGTGTTGCTTTTTGGGATGTTTGAGTACACTCAACAATGTCAACTAGTGCTCAGATTATGGCTTATCGTGATTTTGAGTGTGGTCAATATATTCTCTCTCGCATGCATTCACAAAGACAAAGTGACATTCACAAGGGAGCCGGAACCATAGAATGGAATCCCTAATTCTAGTTCTAGGATTGGAATACCCGTAGTTCACAGGCAGTGATGAGGTCAGTGATAGTGGTCTGGTAAGTTTGAGGAAACCGATTCCATGCAGACAGGGGTCATTCTGCTCAACGTTGATATATTCATGATTCCATCCACCAATCATATCAGCATGTATCAGTGGACAAAAAAATGATGTTTTGTCCGTTTGAACGTGAATAGCAGAGCAATATACATATACAGTATCTCTATATGACTCTGGCATGTAGCATTCAGCCACATTTGTCTGGCTTCAATGGGTTTGTTCTGCTAATGTATTTAGGCAAAATACATTTCTTAGTGTAGAATGTAGGTTAATATGGGCATAAAAGATGTGATTTCATGGAATGTGGGACTGACATGATAAACAAGAGGTGTCTGAATGCTAAGGATGCCAATGCTCTCTCCAACGGGGCCCGTAGACTGATATGTTAAGGTTCACTCTGTGTTTAGACCTTCACAGAGATGACGTGGTTTAATAGTGCAAGCAACGCATGACATCAAACATAACGGGGGCAAAATCAACAAAATGTCAGTTCAACAATGTGTATGGTCAAAAATCTAAACTATCACAGCACCAAAATAACACACAAACACATGGAATCATGTATTTGATGTACCACCCCCACAAATACTTGCTGTTCTACTTTTGTTGAAGATACTGTATGCCAGATCGGCAGTATAAAGCAATGAGATGCGACTACAAGGACAATATTAGTAGACAAGCTAAAAGACATATGAGCTCTATCATTCTCCAAATATCTGCCAACCCCCCATAACAGCCTTGACCTTTATAGTAACAGGAAATTACATGTTAATCCCCGCCATCTTGAACACGTCATCGCCTGCCAGAATATTCCCATGCGCCAGTCCATGTCCAGTCATCGTCTGTGGCCATACCTGCTATAGCCACAGGGTGGTGCTGTTTCGCTGATGCAGAGGTGCTGTAGTAGTCAACTTATGTGAGGTTCCATTTCTCTGTCTATGGATTTTCATATGGTTCATCATATTGCAAGACCCAATTATCCAATCTGCTTTAAGGTGGTGGAGGAGTCCCTCTCCCTCTACAGGTTTTGGTTGTGTCTGAAAAGGCACCCTATCGGCTATTCAGTGCACTACTTTTGAGCAGGACCCATATGGCTCTGTTCTAAAGAGGGTGTCATTTCAGACACATCCACTCTTTGGCTGGGAGACCACAGGATCTGGGGGCTCTGGAAACCTGTTTCGTACAGATAAGGTGTGGACCCAACTAACCCCAATAACTAAACTAATGAGCTACAGTACTAGCTACAGTTACCAGTTCATTAGATGTATGCATTCCTCCTACGTGGTCTGGTTGCACCATTCTGAGGTGGATGTATTGTCTTCAAGCTTTGATTAGCAAATTGACTAGGTGAATCTGAGGACTGTCCTCAGTTAAAAAAAAAAAAAAAACTTTTGTTTCATAGTAAAGTGTCCCTGCAAGGTCCCTCAATTACTCGATCCACAACTTCATGGGGACAATTAACCATTGAAGGAGTGTTACGGGATAAAGTGTCCCTACTCTGCTCCTGTCAGTATCCTTGAGTCCAGTCAGATTAACTGGCAGCTGAGAAGACCTGGGGGTGTTACTGAATAAAGTGTCCCCATCCAATTCATATTCTCTCTGACAAACAGTGGCCAGGGTCTGTGGAAGTCTAAATGAGCAGCAAGGCAGGGGGTTGATCAACTATCCTGCCAACAAACTAAACGATGTTGGGGGGGGATCACGTCCAAAGCCCCACCCTCAGAATGTTTCAGTCCCAAGATCCTTGAGTAACAGTGATCACAGTCATGAAGGAGGGAGGGGGGGTGGATTGAGGGAAGAGCAGAGTTGTCCCTGGTGGCTCAGTGCTCCAGCCGAGCGTCACACACCTGGGTCACCTCGATGACGGGCGGAGAGCTGCCTGTGGCAGGCCCACACCAACACCCTGAGAGACGCAGAGACTGGTGGGCCTCACACTTCCTGGAGAGACAGAGAGAGGGGAAAATGTAAAAGATAGAAAAGGTGGCATGAATAGATGGACCAGTGTAGGTCGAGAGAAGAGGGGATGAACATTTCAACAAAACATATCTCACTGATAAAAGACAGTGGTAACACATTGAGAAACACCAGAAGTAGTACCGAGACCATCACTGCAGATGTGAAACGAACTAGAAGTAAATACTCTGGAGTAAAGACGCACATGGTGGCCCACAGGTCAGTCAGAAGACAGACAAATGGTACTAGACACCATTATCACGCTTAACAACCGGACACCAGAGAGCGAAGGGAAACTTCAACACTAAGAGATCAACACAGGCCCTAATGACACAGCAACACCGGGGTAGACTAGGAAACAGGTAGAAGACATGGAACAACATGGACCAGGGTACATAGTGGGTGTGGCAGCGAAGGACAGCATACATGATACCATATGATGTGAAGTATTCAGCACCTCCAACTACTGCCCTCTATCTCAGATAGGGGCTGCACAGCTGTGTAACATGGAGGGAAAAACACAAAGGAAGGATACGGTCAAGGTCATTCAACTAAGACCGAAACCACCCTGCTGTCGCCACCAAGCCATCTACTGCACGTCCACATAGTCTGCCTCTGCAATTAACCACACACAGCCCTTTAGACCAGGGATCATCAACTATACTGAACAAAAACATAAATGCAACAATTTCAAAAGGTTTTACTTAGTTACTGTTCATATAAGGAAATCAGTCAATTGAAATAAATTCATTAGGCCCTAATCTATGGATTTCACATGATTGGGAATACAGATATGCATCTGTTGGTCACAGATACCTTAAATAAAAAAGTAAGGGTGTGGATCAGAAAACCAGTGAGTATCTGGTGTGACCAACATGCAGCGCGACACATCTCCTTCACATAGAGTTAATCAGGCTGTTGATTGTGGCCTGTGGAATGTTGTCCCACTCCTCCTCAATGGCGGTGTGAAGTTGCTGGATATTGGCGACAACTTGAACACGCTGTGGTACACATCAATCCAGAGCATTCCAAACATGCTCAATGGGTGACATGTCTGGTGAATATGCAGGCCATGGAAGAACGGACATTTTCAGCTTCCAGGAATTGTGTACAGATCCTTGTGACATGGGGCCGTGCATCATCATGCTGAAACATGAGGAGATGGCGGTGGATGACAGGTACAACAATGGGTCTTAGGATCTCGTTACGACATCTCTGTGCATTCAAATTACCATCGCTAAAATTGCAATTGTGTTCGTTGCCTGTAACTTATGCCTGCCCATACTATAACCCCATTGCCACCATGGGGCACTATGTTCACAACGTTGACATCAGCAAATTTCTCGCCCACACATGGTGTGGTTGTGAGGCTGGGTGGACGTACTGACAAATTCTCTGAAATGACATTGGAGGTGGCTTTTGGTAGAGAAATGAACAGCTCTTGTGAACGTTCCTGCAGTCAGCACGCCAATTACACGTAACCTCAAAACTTGAGACATTCTGTGGCATTGTGTTATGTGACAAAACTGCACATTTTAGAGTCAGCTTCTTGATATGCCACACCTGTCAGGTGGATGGATTATCTTGGCAAAGGATAAATGAACACTAACAGGGATGTAAACTAATTTATGCACAAAATCTGAGTGAAATAAGCTTTTTGTGCGTATGGAAAACTTCTGGGAGCTTATTTCAGCTGATGAAACACGGGACCAACACGTTTATATTTTTGTTCAGTGCAGATTCAGCCGCGGCCCAATTTCTTATTGAGCACATGATCAGGGGGCCGAAAAATAATTACAAATATTTCGTAGGCTGCAAATTGACCGCAAGAAACCCAAACAGATATAATATGACTAAAACAATCATTTCAATCCTTGCTTACATTTGTATATGATCACATAAATAGTACCAGTCAAAAGTTTGGACACACCTGCTTAGTCAAGGGTTTTTCTTTATTTTTACTGTTATCTACATTGTAGAATAATAGTGAAGACATCAAAATTTTGAATTTAACACATATGGAATCATGTAGCAACCCCCCCCAAAAAAAGTGTTAAACAAATCAAAATATATTTTATCTTCAAAGTAGCCAACCTTTGCATTGATGACAGCTTGAACACTCTTGGCATTCTCTCAACCAGCTTCACCTGGAATGCATTTCCAACAGTCTTGAAGGAGTTCCCACATATGCTGAGCCCTTGTTGGCTGCTTTTCCTTCACTCTGCGGTCCAACTCATCCCAAACCATCTCAATTGGGTTGAGGTCGGGTGATTGTGGAGGCCAGGTCATCTGATGCGGCACTCCATCCCTCTCTTTCTTTGTCAAATAGCCCTTACACAGCCTGGAGATGTGTTGGGCCATTGTCTTGTTGAAAAACAAATGATAGTCCCACTAAGTGCAAACCAGATAGGATGACGTATCGTTGCAGAATGCTGTGGTAGCCATGCTGGTTAAGTGTGCCTTGAGTTCTAAATAAAAATCACAGACAGTGTCACCAGTAAAGCACCCCCACACCATCACACCTCTTCCATGCTTCACGGTGGGAAACACACATGCACAGATCATCCGTTCACCTACTCTGCATCTCACAAAGACAAAGCGGTTGGAACCAAAAATCTCAAATTTGGACTAATCAGACCAAAGGACAGATTTCCACTAATGTCCATTGCTCGTGTTTCTTGGCTCAAGCAAGAGTCTTCTTATTATTGGTGTCCTTCAGTAGTAGTTTCTTTGCAGCAATTTAACCATGAAGGCCTGATTCACGCAGTCTCCTCTGAACAGTTAATGTTGAGGTGTGTCTGTTACTTGAACTCTGTGAAGCATTTACTTGAGCTGCGATTTCTGAGGCTGGTAACTCTAATGAACGTATCCTCTGCAGCAGACGTAACTCTGGGTCTTCCTTTCCTGTGGCGGTCCTCATGAGAGCCAGTTTCATCATAGCGCTTGATGTTTTTTGCGACTGCACAAAGTTCTTGAAATTTTCTGGATTGACTGACCTTCATGTATTAAAGTAATGATGGACTGTCGTTTCTCTTTGCTTATCTGAGCTGCTCTTGCCATAATAAGGACTTGGTCTTTTACCAAATAGGGATATCTTCTGTATACCACCTCTACCTTGTCACAACCCAACTGATTGGCTCAAACACATTAAGGAAAGAAATTCCACAAATTAACAAGGCACACCTGTTAATTGAAATGCATTCCAGGTGACTACCTAAAGAAGCTGGGTGAGAGAATGCCAAGAGTGTGCAAAGCTGTCATCTCCAATATATTTTGATTTGTTTAACACTTTTTTGGTTACGACATGATTCCATATGTTATTTTATAGTTTTCATTTCTTCACTATTATTCTACAATATAGAAAATAGTAAAAATAAAGAAAAACCCTTGAATGAGTAGGTGTGTCAAAACTTTTGACTGGTACTGTATCTCCATTATGCGTAGGAATACTATGGAACAGATTTCTCAAATTAAAATCACTTGGAGCAGATTTGCTGCTGTTTTTAGTCTTTTATGTCCAATAATTAAAAATACAATTTTGGGGGGCAAAGGAAATCCCTCACAGGCCAAAATTGGTATAGTATTTATATGGTTCAAGGCCCATTCCTGTCTGAGGTTTAATGTCAAGTCAATGAAATAAAATGTCCAGTCTGGTCTGTAATCAATATCTCTTATCCGATTAGCCGACTGAGGCAGCGACCCGATGTCTTTCCTTTCCCAACCACTAAACACAGCTCTGTCGGTTCTCCTCAAGGCTTTGTCATTTCTCATTGGACAACTATTGAGGAGACACACTATGGCTTGATATGACAGATATTAGTTAATAATTGATATTTTACAATGCAGGTAGCTACCTTCACTACTTCACTAGCATTAGGAAAATTATGTTAGGAGGGTGGGGGTTGCTGTTTTCAAAGGCTTTCAAGGTCATTTCTGTTTTTGAAAGTGAATGCTCTGGGGGAGGGGATAGAGAAGGATGCCGCTTTAAAGAGACACTCCAGCAAAAATCAGCTAACGGCAGTTGAAGTTCAAGTCACAAGCACAGTTCACTTTGAGGAGATTGATTGTGATGGCCACTGCCATAACAGGTGGCATGATGCCAGCTGGTCTTCAGGAAGAGGGGCTGATCATTTGAAAAGAAAGCTAACTAAATGAAGGGAGTTTGAGCATTACACAAAAGGGCTTCTCGATGCGAGTGCGCGTGTAGTGCAGTGAAAAATCAGTTATGAGTAAGAAAACCACGAAACCCCATCAGGCCATGGTTGTGAATAGTGTCTTGAATAATTAAAATCGGGGCAATGTTAACATACGGGATATAGTGAAACCTTGGATTGTGTGTGTGTGTCTTACCCGTTCTCGTCTGACATAATGTCCTGGTCTGCCTCGGCGGTTGATGACTCCACGTCTCCATCTGCATCTACGCTGCTATCACTGCCCTGAGCTGACAACCCACTCTGACTCTCTGGGGTCAGAGACTCCCCGCTGTAACGCGTGCACACACACACACAAAAAATCTGTTACACACCCTAGAAACACAAGCCATGTAACACAATTGCAGTAAACCTGTGTGTGTCTGTTGTTCAGTACTTGAGGCGCTTCTCCAGAAGGTGGATGTGACGGTCCTTCTCCTCCAGTCTCTTCTTGAGGGAGCTAATCTCTCTCTGCTTCTCAACCAGCTCTTTCTGCAGACGATAGTTACTCTCCTCCAGAGTCTCACAGAATGCCTGGTGGGGGGGATCGAGAGAGAGACAGACACTGAGTTATGAAAACGTGACAGGACAACAACTGACATGGCAAAAAAACTTGAGTTGGGTAAGTTGAGCCAAAGGGATAGTTGTTACTAGGAAACCATACACAAAACGTATAATTTGACCAAATATTAAGGAAGCGGTCATCATTTTATGGAGTCTGTGAAGGAAGAAACCACATGGAAAAAGTGGTAAACAAGTTAGGTCCAAAAAACTGATATTCACCAAGTCAAATTAATCTATTGTGTTAGAGGTTTCATGATGCTAAAGAGATCATTTAAAGATTGTTCTATACATCAGTTAGGGTCTCTATAAAATAGAATATGAGGTACTTAACCTAGCATGAAAGTTATCCATCCTTGTAGCTGTGTGGGCTAATATTAGAGGTCGACCGATTAATCGGAATGGCCGATTTAATTAGGGCCGATTTCAAGTTTTCATAACAATCGATAATCGGTATTTTTGGCCACATCAATCATAAACACTAGTTAACTACACATGGTTGATGATATTACTAGTTTATTTAGCCTGTCCTGCTCTGCATATAATCGATGTGGTGCGCATTCGCGAAAAAGGACTGTCTTTGCTCCGACGTGTACCTAACCATAAACATCAATGTCTTTCTTAAAACCAATACACAAGTATATCGCCTTGTTGCGAACTGTGAAGACTATTTCTTCCTAACAAAGACAGCAGACTTCGCCAAACGAGGATGATTTAACAAAAGCGCATTTGCGAAGAAAAGCACAATCATTGCACGACTGTACCTAACCATAAACACCAATGCCTTTCTTAAAAGCAATAAACAGAAGTATATATTTTTAAACCTGCATATTTAGCGAAAAGAAATCCAGGTTAGCAGGCAATATTAACCAGGTGAAATTGTGTCAGTTCTCTTGCGTTCGTTGCACGCAGAATCAGGGTATATAGAATCTGGCTCGTTAGCGAACTAATTTGCCAGAATTTTACGGAACTATGAAATAACATTGTAGGTTGTGCGATGTAACAGGAATATTTAGACTTATGGATGCCACCCGTTTGATAAAATACGGAACGGTTCCGTATATCACTGAAAGAATAATGTTTTCGAGATGATAGGTCATTAATATGGTCAAATCCGGAAACTAAGGTTTATTATATTATAGTTAAGTCTATGATTTGATATTTGATAGAGCAGTCTGACTGAGTGGTGGTAGGGAGCAGCAGGCTCGTAATAGTCAAAGGTATATGGTTTAGAGAGAAATAGTCGACGCGTCATAATTCTTGTAATAACTTGCGGCTGAACTTGAAAGGGGTTCCTTCGTTATTTTACCGTTCATGTCTTCCATAGAGAATGTCTTGATCTACTTCAAATAAGGTCTGTGTTTTGTGCTTAAACCGCCTCAGCGTTTTGATACCTGTGTAAATCTCACTAGGTAACGTTTGTCAACATATTTTCATAAATCCACTCTACAAAAAAAATGATCGTCGCTTATATTGATCAGAGTTATATCCTATGGATATCTACACAGTTATAAAATTGGCAAGGTGGTGTAAGCCTAAACCAAACACAGACCTTATTTTAAGTTAATCTAAAAATATCCTATGGAATAAATGAAGGAACGGCTTTTCAGATTTTGCTAGAAGGTGTCATGGGAATTATGACTCGCACTTTGGTAGTCAATTCTTACCATGCCCATTATTAAAATAGGATTTCCTGCATATAGAAATTACAGTTTTTGTTTTCAGCATTCATCACAGGTAACTTAAACTCTATTTTTATTATTCAAACAGTTGAGAGTATTTGTCTCCTAAACAGACTCTTCAGTATCGCTGTCACTTCAGAGCTGTGTGTGTGTGTGTGTGTGTATATATATATAAAAAATCATAATAGTAAATCGGCCGATTAATCGGTATCGGCCTTTTTGGCCCTCCAATAATCGGTATTGGCGTTGAAAAATCATAATCGGTCGACCTCTAGCTAATATAGTTAAAATGTTTGCCTTGGGGTAATTTGGGCCAATGGTTGAGCCAGTTGCAAGTTGAGCAAATTGAGGTAATTCAAGGAATTATCGCTGGGATATGAGGTAACAACAGGGCCAAAGGGTTTAAGTGTATAAAATTATTAAAAAGACAAAAAAGCGATTGTGATTGTATTGAATTGTGTTAAGGAAGCAAAGATAGACATGGTTTTAAAAAGGTAGTGGTTATATTTCATTCAGTACAGAAATTTGTAGGAGGCTTAACGACCCTGTCCCGCGGCTCAATTTACCCCACTCTCCCCTAGTGGAGCACGTAGAGGAGAGGAAGCCAAATCCTAATCCACCACTAACCAAAGACTGTAAAACTATTCTAATGACAGTTATGCTAATGGTTGTATATACTAATTAGATGTGGTGCTGGCATCGGAGGTTCATTCCAGATAGAGAACAACAAAGCCTGTCCCAAATTACTCCCAGGATTATGGGTCACAGAAACAAACACTGCAGAAACTGGATTGAACTGGTCTCGTTTGGGTCTACGTGACTTCTCAATAGGCTTTTGTGAAAGTCTACCTCAAGTTGCATGCTGGTAACAGAAGATCAGTCTTACCCGACTCTCCTCCAGACTGTCAAAAGGACCTGGTGGATCATCTAAACACAGGAACTCTCGCACTGCTATGCTGTTAAAGAGACAAGGAAAGACAAAAGAGTTTTAATAACCAACAGGAACTTACTTATCTTTCCATACCAACCAAGCAACCTCAGGGTACTCACACACAATCCCCTAAAAGACAGTATCTATGATGGACTGGGTATTGGTTTTGCTCTCTATGTCACCAGTATTGGCACCAAGGAAACTAGACAAGGTATTAGAAAAGGTTTGTATTACAATGCTAAATACAGTTACTGTGTAATGTATGCTTTTAACCTTGACTACATAACTCTAATATAGCCTAATTAAAAGTGTGTGTAGATACATTCAACTGGTTCCATAGACATGCATTGTTGTTGGCCAGGTGCTTAGTCTGTCTCAGGTCATGGGCAATCAGCAAGTCCATCAGTAAACTCAAGGCTGTGTGTGTGTAAGAAACCTCAAAGCACTTGAGGTTTGCACTGCATGATGAGGCATGTTCACGCAGACAGGTGCACAGACAGGTGCACAGACACGCGCACAGACACGCACACGCACCAGTTGGCAATGTCTTTGTGTGCCACCAGGTTCTGTAGGAAGGCCTGCAGGCCCAGCTGTCTGTCCTCTAGGAAGTCAGAGTTGTAGTTGTCTTTGAACCAGCGCTTTGGAGGCAGAGACAGTCTGAACCCTGGGAATATCTCCTTCAGCTGAAACTCACACACAGACAGGTTGGGCAGGGGAAAAGCAACACTGATACACACACACACACACACACACACACGACATCTTAAAAACACACCCAGTACACACACACACACACACACACACACACACACACACACACACACACACACACATTACACACCGTACAAACAAACACACGGAAAAGAGAGACGAAGAAGCACGGGCCAATTATCGCATTTAACACCACGAATACACCCTGAACAAATGTAACATCACATGGTTTGTTATGACCAGGAAAACCAAACAAGGCCTGTTTGCTCAACAGGGACGGGAGGGGCTTGAGTTATTGAGCTTTCAAAAACACATCCATGTCAACTCTGGAAAAACTCTTCAAACAATTTTCCCAAATTCCGGTTTACAAGTACAGCACATCCAGCCCAGTGTTCATCCCGTTAGGCCAGTGCCTTTATTCACAAATCAGAGTTGGAGTGCTGATCTTAGATCAGTTTTTAAACACATTTTAAATCATAAATAAGCCTGATCCTAGATCAGCAGTCTTACTTTGAGTCTTTGTGAATAGGTGTCCAGATTGGTTAGTTCTCTCCTCTAAAGAAAGATAAAGAGCGAGAGAGACCACAGGAATGGCAGTGCAGCCTGTCCACAGCCTCCGTATGTCTGATGGAGGGTGTAGCCTTTTCCTATCCCACTCCAGGCTACTGTGTCTAGTAGCAAAACCGGATATGTAGGCGTATAGTCAGCATATAGCCTTCTGTAGTCTGTGATTTATTACTAGAAATATTTCTAACAGAAAAATGTAGTAACCCATCTAAGGGCATTGTTGGCAGTGTGCTGACTTGAAAGGATAGACTAGATTTAAGAAAAGAGTTGACGATATGGACGTCACATGAAGCACTTCAGCTGTAAGACTTTTATGAAGTGAATGATTATTATACCTAATCCACATAGACAAGGGGAGAAAGGCTAACTCTGACCTGTCCTGCTAGGAGTTGGCTTCCTGTGGCTGGCTAGACAAAGCTACTGCTGCTGTTGTTGTTTGTGGAACACTGGCTCTTTGTGTGCTGGGGGGGAGGCAGAAGGGATTCACTTCATTTCTGTATTACTCTCCAACACAAAAGATCTACTCCCACAATACTGACGATTACAGGCGGTCTCTCCCGCAGTACTGACGATTACAGGCAGTCTCTCCCACAGTAAGGACGATTACAGGCAGTCTCTCCCACAGTAAGGACGATTACAGGCAGTCTCTCCCGCAGTACTGACGATTACAGGCAGTCTCTCCCACAGTAAGGACAATTACAGGCAGTCTCTCCCACAGTACTGACAATTACAGGCAGTCTCTCCCACAGTACTGACAATTACAGGCAGTCTCTCCCACAGTACTGACAATTACAGGCAGTCTCTCCCACAGTACTGACAATTACAGGCAGTCTCTCCCACAGTACTGACAATTACAGGCAGTCTCTCCCACAGTACTGACAATTACAGGCGGTCTCTCCCACAGTACTGACAATTACAGGCGGTCTCTCCCACAGTCCTTACAATTACAGGCAGTCTCTCCCACAGTACTGACGATTACAGGCGGTCTCTCCCGCAGTACTGACGATTACAGGCGGTCTCTCCCGCAGTACTGATGATTACAGGCAGTCTCTCCCACAGTACTGACAATTACAGGCGGTCTCTCCCACAGTACTGACGATTACAGGCAGTCTCTCCCGCAGTACTGATGATTACAGATGGTCTCTCCCACAGTACTGCTGATTACAGATGGTCTCGCCCATAGTACTGACGATTACAGATGGTCTCTCCCACAGTACTGCTGATTACAGATGGCCTCTCCCACAGTCGTGAGATGGTGCTGCTTTACGGGCTCCTGACCAATTCTGCTATTTTGTGTTTTTTTTTTTGTAGATAATGTCTCGGACATAATTTCCTACCACCGAACACACCTTCTGGACATTAGAACAGCAATCACTAAACTCAATTTGGATGACAATTTCTACTTCCACGAGTTGGCAGCTCTGGATGCAGTGTTGCCATGATACCGAAATGTTTACTTCGATACCAGGTTTAGTATCACAATACGCAACACCAAAACAATACCACAAATATAGGCATATTGGCCAAAGTCACAGAATGGCACTTGATCCAGACAGATCATTACATTTGACACTTTAGAATTGTTGATAAATGCATTAATTAATCAAACAATCAATTTGTATGTGTTCTTTTACCAATCTAGCTACATAAGAAATCATTTATTTGAATGGTAAATCTCTATTGATAAACTGGGCAAATCAAGATGTAGCCTATTCACAATACAGGTGAATGCATGTGTGACCCACCACCAGGATTCAGTCCTATGTAGCAAAAATTTGAAATAGTATTTTTTACATTGGATAAAAGTAGAGACTCAGAGCTAGAAAACGGTATTTCAAACACTGCAGTTGAGGAACAATGGGAAAGTAATTCTGCTTTGAAAGTTGATAAACTTGTAACCCCACTTTAGAGAAAATGGCCCTTGGATGTTTTGGTACACCTACTAAGGAGCTTTTGTCTACACCCATTCAGCATCATTCACACCGTCTTAAGCCTTGGCCCTACCAATCTCTTTAATGGTTTCACATGTGAGGGCCTGTGCTAAACAGTAAGGTAGTGAGGTAGACAACCAAAGATTTAAAGACAAAAAGTGGTAAAAGTAGTTGCCTACAATAAGGAAAAACTCCAGGTAAAAATACACTATCTAGTCCTTGGCCTATATCATATGACGACTTTGGTGCAGGTTATGTTCTTCACATTACCATCTCTGGTAAAACACACACTATATAAAATATAATCTAAATGTATTTGTTAAATGCACAGCACAGAAGGTGGAAACGGTACAGTTCACACTGACAGTGGCGTGTGCAAAAAATAGCACATCGTGCTCGGGTAGCCGATGTGAGTAAGACTTTCCCACCTGGACAAGAGGAACACCTACAGCGTGCGTGCATCATCCCCTTCTGTACTCCCGGTTCACCCACGACTGCATGACTCCAACACCATCATTAAGTTTGCTGACGACACAACGGTGGTAGGCCTGATGGCCTACAGGGAGGTCGTCAGTGACTTGGCAGTGCAGTGCCAGGACAACAACCTCTCCCTCAACCTCAGCAAGACAAAGGAGTTGATCGTGCACACAGTAGGAAACGGAGGGCCGAGCATGCCTCCATCCACATCGACACGGCTGTAGTGGAGCAGGTTGAGAGCTTCAAGTTCCTCGGTATCCACATCAATAAAGAATTAACAGGGTCCACACACACCAACACAGTTGTGAAGAAAGCACGACAACACCTCTTCCCCCTCAGGAGGCTGAACATATTTGGCATGGGCCCTCAGATCCTCAAATAGTTCAATAGCTGGACCATTGAGAGCATCTTGACTAGCTGCATCACCGCTTGGTATGGCAACTGTGTGGCATCCGACCGCAAGGCACTAGAGGGTAGTGCATTAGGCCCAGTACATCACTGGAGCCGAGCTCCCTGCCATCAAGGACCTCTATACCACGCGGGGTCAGAGGAAGGCCCTAAAAATTGTCAGACTCCAGCCACCTAAGTCACAGACTGTCCTCTCTGCTACTGCATGGAAAGTGTTATCGATGCACCAAATCTGGAACCAACAGGACACTGAACAGCTTTTACCTACAAGCCATAAGACTGCTAAATAGTTGAACAAAAAATAAAAAATTAGCAGTAAGCTTTAGTTGTCTTTTTGCACTGAGTCAATTCCTTGCGCTGCTGTTTCCAACGTCTTATCATCGACTCATTAAGACCAAGCTCCCGTGCAGCAGCTCTATTTCCTTTTCCAACAGCCAGATCAATCGCCTTCAACTTGAAAGCTGCATCATATGCATTTCTCCGTGTCTTTGCCATGATGAGGGTGACAAAATGACTACCGTAATCAGAATGATGGGAAGTTTGAGAGCGCTCGATTTAATCTAAACAGTAAACAAAAAAGTTGTTTGAAATTGCCGAACGGATTAAGGTCATTGGTCTAATGAAAGCTTCATGCCGCCAAAAAACTGAGCACGTTACAGAATGTGTTTTTTTGGAGAAAAAAAATTTAAAGCGGGAAAAATCCATATATTAGCCGAGTCATTGTTTAAGCCGCGAGGTTCAAAGCTGGGAAAAAAGTTGCAGCTTATAGTCCGGAATTTACGGTAACCATTTCACTGTTAGTCTACATCTGTTGTTTAAGACGTGATTTGATTTGTATTACACACTGTCCGTTCCAGGGTACTGACTATTACACACTGCCTCTCCCACAGTACTGATTATTAATCACCGTCTCTCCCACAGCCCTGACTATTACACACTAGCTGTGATCGAATACCCATACTAACATACTGTATACTACATACTTAATGAGTATATACACACACAACATACTATTAGTTCATTTTAGTATACTGTAAACAAACAGTATCCTTTCAATTGAGGGTACTAGCACCTTGCCGGTCGACCGGAAGTTGATGTGGTTGCTATGCAACCTCTTATTAGCTAGTTAGCATAACAAATTACTAGTTCGACATTTTACAACTCCGGGTGTGTTGTTCAATTCAAATCTGGAGTGCCAGAGTGTGCTCGTAAATTCTGAGCATTGTCAGATTGTCTGTTTGTAAATTCAGAGGGTTTCGCTCTCTGAGCGCACACTGGATGCTCCGCCAAGAAGTAGGGTTGATTTGAGCGTTCTGACCACACAACGGCAGTCAAGCACCCAAGCTAACATTGGCTAGCTACTTCCAGACACAAATGAGACCACTCTGACCATTTTACTCGCCCTAGCAGAGCCGGTTAGGCAGTTTTCTTGTTAACTGCTGTTGGCAACAAATGACTTCTATTTTGCTGACGTTTACTGACACCGGCCTTATTCAACGGGTGTTGATCACTCGTAAATGCATTATTCTGTGCTCTGGAACACTCAGACGAATGTGCTCTGAATTCGGAGTAGATAGCCAGAGCGAATTTACGAAAGCACCCGAATGTCCTTTGAGAATGCACAACGACGATACCTTTTAGCTAAACTAAGACTGCCGGGAATAATCAAATCAATAAACGTTGGGTAATTTGCCTATAGTTAATCTACTGGCAAGTTTGATGTATTATTAGCCAACTAACGTTAGGTAGCTAGCTAACATACCGGTACATACTGCTGTAATGATATGCTATGTGGTTCGTAAGGACAGCGTAGCTAACAAATTGTCAGCCAACATAACGTGTAAGGTAACTTGTTTGAAAAGTCATTACATTGTTCAACATTTTCTTAACATTCGTCATAATTAGATAAAGCAATGAATTTGTATCCAATCCTGTTGTACTGGGGCAGCATATTTTCCGCCATTTTCTTGTATCTGTATTATGGGCCCTAAAGTACGGAGATAGTGTCCTCTGCGTGTATACTTCATATTTTGGCGAATTTAGTACGACATCAGGGAACTTTTGGTATATTAACTATATCCATACATGACCAATAAGCATACTATATACTCAATTCAAGTCAAAGATTGTATGGTACGTGCGGTTAGTATGCTTATTCGAACACATCTACTGTTTCTCCTATAATACTGAGTATAACCCTGTCTCTCCCACAGTACTGAGAACTGTCCCTCCATGAGAGAATCTACAGCCATAAACACATATTGTGTCAGGGCAATTGAGCACTGGATAGGCCTACATTATTGACAACAGTTAATAGGGTTTGTTACTTAGACTATTCAGATGGGGTACAGATCAGGAAAAGTGGAAACTAGGGCATGTGTGTGATAGCGAAGGGTTATGTCACATGGATGAGTAGTATGCTAGCTAGCATACTACTCACCCAATGATGTCATAGACGGTAAATTAAGAAGCCATTGTGAATCATGACACAACACTGCCTTTGAGTTTAGATAGTGGCCCATTTTTGACATACAGAGGATAGTTACTCCATCCTAATGTATTCATCAGACAAACCTTTTCTCCTATGAGGCCCAAGACAGTCCCTGGGAGGAGTAACTATCCTCGAGTGAGGACGTACCTTGTCGTTGAGTCTGGAGAAGTCAGTGTATCTTCTGAAAACCACCCAACTCTCATTCTGAGTCTTCCTCACCAGGACCTTATACACCTGCAGCAGGAGGAGACCAAACACACACACGTTAACAGCTCACCTTTGACCTTATGATAGCAGTTATCTTATATTCAATTACAGTCATCGATTAACAATGTTTCCTTCAAAACCACAGCAGCACAGTGCGCCAGAGACTGAATCTGAACCTAACAGAGATGTATTTTCTCAATATTAGCAAAGACATAGTAGAAGCTTAGTAATACCAAGAGACAAAGACAATATGGATGTGAGCTTGCTTTTTAGAAGAGCCTACCTTCTCCCTTTCATAACCAATGTCTTTTTAAGAAAGTCAGACGTTTAGCATTTCTTCTATCTCTGACCCCGTTCAGGCATTTCAAACCACAGGCACTCAGAACACACTGCCTGCGTCATGAATGGCACCATATTCCCTAAATAGTGCACTACTTGGGCCCTGGTCAAAAGTAGTGCACTATATAGGATACCATTTTGGAGTTACACTAAGCCGTTGTGTACTTGTTGAAAATTATGCAGTCTATTTTAGATAGCGTTAAGGGAAAGCAGTGGGAATGCAGAAGCCATTTTAGGAGTGACTTAATTACTGGACTTGACCTTTAAATCAATGACTGAAGTCTTCAGCAGCATATTCTGATTCCTCTTAATTAAAGTGCTGCTGGAGAGGGAAATTACAACGCCTGTTTGAGTGGAAGGGGCAGTACACTGCCACTGCAGTACCAATCTGCAACTAGGCTAGATCATGAATACAACTTGAAGCCATGAGCAGCAAACACTTTATACACGAGTGTTAGGCCTTCAATACAATTAATGTTGCAAACTATAAATGAGAGAGAAGAATGTAGAATGTGACTCAATTGCTTTGAGTCAAATCCTTATACTGCTGTATCATCGTCCATCTGTACTGGATGAGAGGGATGCAGGGGGTTAACAAATGGTAATTGATGGCAGGGCTGATGTACTGAGATCATGATCAGCATGACTTCACATTCCAACACATCCCTCAGTCGCTACTAATAACCTCCAGCAGCTCCCACACCTCCTGCCATGACGTTGCCACTTTTGGCAGGCGGCTGGTGTTAATAATCTGTTCCTGATCCAATGGTACCTCCATCTCCCCAACACTCCTAAACATCTGTCTAGACAGCAGGAACAGTACATGGCTTCTAATCCCATCTATGGGAACAAATACAGGGGGAGAAGGCAGACCACAGACAATCCAGACTACAGGCTATCCATTGACAAGAGTGACTATGCGTAGACTACAGACTATCCACAGTCACAGAAACTATCCACAGCGATCTATAGCGTCATTTGGTTTGTGAGTGTTGACTAGATCTTAGCCACCTGGGATAAACTCTAAACACACAGGAAACAGGAGATCGCCTTGGGGGGGGGGGGGGGGCTGGCTGGCATTGACCATAATGAGCTAGATTTGGGGACACGACAGTCAGGAAACAAACAGACAAGCCCTGACAGACCATGATAAATGAATGGTAATGTAGCCTAACTAAAGCCAACTGGTCATTTGTGCCACTTGGTGCTTAGCCCAGAGCTTAAAGGGATACTTCGGGATTTTGGCAATGAGTTCCTATATCTACTTCCCCAGAGTGAGATGAACTTGTGGATATGATTTTTATTTCTCTGTGTCCAGTATGAAAGAAGTTAGCATTGTCTCACAAAACTAACTCTAACTAGCATTAGCACAATGACTGGAAGTCTATGGGTATCTGCTAGCATGCCAAAATCTCACAGTATCCCTTTAAAAGTTCCAGTAATGACATTAACAACATTCCCAACAAGTCCAGGCATCAAAACAGAAAGGAAGGATATTTCAAATGACTTGCAACTTGGGAAAAAGTGGTTAAAATAAGGACTACATTTTTGCTGACTAGTTGAGTTTGGCATATAGCTTCCTGCTGGCCCCGTCTTCCTGGCATGTTTGAATTGCATAGCTTGGTCTCAGAACTGTGCTATCAAGCCAACTCCTTGCATGACAATAGCCATAGGCAAGACAACACAAAGAACACCAAGCTAAGAATTGCCTCCCTCTCTCTCTCTCTCTCTCTCACCGTCAACTTCGCCCGCTCCTCCATGACCTCGTAGCCCAGCACAGTGGGGGTGATGGGCCTCTCTTCCCAGGCTGAGGACCCTGTGATGGACCCTGGAGGTCCTGGTGGTGATTCCTGATCCATGTTCGCCTGGGAGGAGGTGGAGTACTCCACCGTGGGGTCCAGCCCCAGCCCATTCAGCCTGGCCCGGGTCACTGGGCTCTGACACTGCAACAGGGAGGGTGGAGAAGTGAAGCAGCAGACTCTCTCTGAGCTCTGGGACCGAGGCCCTCCGACTCGATTCCCTCTCCTCCCAGGGTCACGGCCAGGGCCCAGGGTCTCATCCCCGGGGCCTCTAGTGGAGGAGGACTCAGAGCTGCTGGAGACACTGTTCAAAGATGAGGTCCTCTGAGGCCCCCGCCTGGGCTTCCCACTGGCCCCTAGCAGGGTCCTATCTCTGATGGAGACAGGTACAGGAACGAAGGGCGAGGACATCTGGCTGGGCTGTAAGTGTCCTCCCTCTGGTTGTCAGATACCCCAACCCTCCTCACCCACCTCTACCGCCAAACTCTTACTCTCACAGCCTTGCAAACTGGCAGGGCAGCAGGTCAGCATAGGAGGAGCTGGTGAAAAAAAGACAGGGCTAGTACTCACTCTAGGATCCAGCACCCTATAAAAAAATAGAGGATACAGAAAATAAAACTGACTTATCATCCCACCTTTTGCTTGCTGATCATAAGGAAGCAGCATACATTGATCATGTTATTGAATACAGTACTGTCCCCTGAATGAGGCCAACTATTTGCAAATTGCAACCAAGAGGCACATCAATTATTGATAAAGCCAAATGTCATCTATAATTGATAGATGTGTGGATGAGTGAAATGCATGGGGGGGGTCTAGGTGAGAATGGTCCCTTGCATAGTAAATAAGCTTTCATTCAGCCTGGAACTGTATTGATTGTCTGTCTGACAGAGCTTCCTGCCAGTCAATGTCTGCATCGCAAATGACACCCTATTTCCTATATACTGCACAACTTTTGACCAGGGCCCATAGGTAATGCACTACAATAGAAACAGGGTGGCATTTGGTAAACACATAATGACAGAGCACTAATTGAGCATGGTAGAGTAAGTCAGTGGAGTGTGTCTGGTCTGGTATTTATAGATTAAAGAGAAGGCTTAAAATACATGTGACACAAATAAACATCCCAGACATATTGTGTTGCTGCAGAAAATGCATTATAAATCAATGTCTTCCTAGCTATGTCCTGGTTTGCTTTGTTCACAACAGCACACCACAACTAAATAGACACACACAACACTGTGGCTCTCTCTCTCACACACACACACACACACGCGCACACACACACACACACACACACACACACACACACACACACACACACAGTTAATTTAACCTCACAAGGAGCTTCATATTACAAGCCTTTGGACTATTTTATGTTTCCACACGGAAAAGTCAGGACCCAATTTTAGCTGCAGATGTGATCTTGCCTAACCCTGTGATGTGTAATGAGCTTCTTGTTGACTGTAAAACAGAACCCATGTAGGGAGGTGAAGAGTTGTAAACATGAAAGGCTCTCTCCATAATGAGGCGCCTTGGCTGAGTACTGATTGTTTAAAATGGCTAGCTTTTGTACACGCTGGAGCAAAGGTTACATCACTGAAAACGAGGTATAGTTAACACCGTCATTATTTAGCTAACTAACTTGCCATTTAATTCGCATAACAGCTATTCAGTAAGCTTATCACCTGGCTAGGCTAACGTTAGCTACTGGCTAGCTTCTAGCCAGTTAACGTTACCGCAGACACTTTTTGCTTGATTCAACAGCACAGAAGAACGAAAAGGGCATACTCACCGCAGGATGTTCTCGCTCCACGTTCAGTTGCTTCATCATAGATGTTAACATTTCTGGCTGTTTATAGTGAAAGATATACTTGCTTTTGCCAACTGTCATACGCAAGACTAGTGTACAACGCCGACGACAGTCCCTCCAGGAAAAGTGGACGTCATCACGCATATGCCCTGACGCGCCAACAAATCAGAAAAAATCATAACAAATGTTAATGGGTTTGGTATTTGGGTGTACAATAGTATTTTGCACAAAGAATTGAACTGAAGTGCACTAAGGATATTTCTGTTCAATCACTGCAAAATATCAGTTACTTATGTTTCCTTTACAAAGCAATGAACACTGATGGAAATTGGTGAACGCACTGTTAGATTTAATAACCCTTAAGGAAACCCTCTTACCTAATAAAGTTGGGGCCAGAAGGTAGGCTGAAGGCTGCGCAAAAGGCACAGCAATCTGACTGACCAATGTCATTGCCTACTGTGAATGTAACAGGCCTCTCTCAATTTATCTGGGCCTACTACCCCGCCTGTGACCTGATTTTGACTAAGCAATTTTTTCAGGGCATTCAAAATAGCAGATGCAAGAAAGCATCTCAAAAAAGGACTCCCACCCTGGAGCACAAAAAAAAAAAACACATTTAAAATGTTGTCGTTGTTGAATGTAAAAGTAGTGAACATATGCATGAAGGCATTTTTACATAGTTGAATTTCAACACCAAACGTGAAAAGGTTGAGGCACAGCAGTTTAACACATTCCTGAAAAAAAAACACACTAAATGAGCCTTTGAAACTAAGGTGGGTGTTTACTGCCACCTGCTGTTCAATGGTGTGAAGTGCATTGTCAGAGGTATATGGCTCCATTTAAGAAAATATTTATTGGACAATTCTATTATTTGTCAAATTATTTAATTCCCTAATTAGATATTTTATTGAAGACAAACGCAACAAAAATTATTCTTATTCATATAATACATTTACATGACCATACAATGGGAAATGGGAAACAGTGCCAGATCGCTAAAAACAACGTTCATAACAACCTTAGCCTCAGTGACAGTCAGGCACTTATATAGCTACTAAATAAAAAAAAAATTGTTATACAGTACAAGCTATACAAAACTCATACCTCAATACTGCCTCATAATCATTCCTTTTTTAAACTGGGTCAATTCCATTTGATTTTCATTCCTACAACGTTCTTTCTATTCAATTTACAGAAATCTAAAAAGTATCAACTCTCAAACTCTAGTAAGACTGAAGTACCCTACGTCCCTCATAGCAGCTTTCCATGTAAACCCTACACAAACAATGTCTACATCCCAAATGGTACCCTATTCCCTATGTAGTGTACTGCTTTTTACCAGGGCCCCTAGGGAATAGAGTGCCATTTTGGGAGGTAACCAAAGATTCACATCCTACGCAGAATCACATCCTGTGTATTTTATCATGATCCATGAACTGTTTGAGGTTCTGCAGGTTGTCCCACCACTGGAAGAGGAAGGTCTCTGCGATGAGGCTGAACCAGGGCGTGATCAGTAACTCGTTGTTCTTGGCCTTCTTCAGCATCTCTTTCAGCTCCTCTTTGGTGACATAACAGTGGGTCTTGATCTCGTTGGGGTCTGGGTTCACCTCTATGTCTTTCTGCATGAAGAGGATGTAGTCGATCTCATGTTCCCCCCACACACCGTCTGACTGGGCCTTGTAGTGGATACGGGTCAAATAGGTCATCTCCTCTGGTGGAACCTGAGGGTGAACCATTGGACATGATCAGAACAAAGGGCAACTATTATCAAACATACAGTAGCTACATCTTACAACATCATACATATCTCAAAGCACTCAAACACCGTCTCAATACTATACACTTCATAAAATAAATCCAGTTGCACTTTAATTTACTGTGCACAAATTACTAGATATTTACTAAGAAATTACATGAAATGGTTAGTACATTGTAATAACCTGGGAATAACCTATGAAAGCTGTACCTGATCCATGGGAATTCCCAGCTCTGCTTCCAGTCGTCTTGATGCAGCTCTCCTCACCCCGATGGCCTCTAGCTCCTCCAGCTCACTGGATGTGTGTAAGGGGTGACTGCAGCATGTGTTGGTATAACACCCTGAACAGAAACAGGGAGGAAAACAGTTATTATTTCACTACTGATCTGATGACTATAGGTATGAATGCACACAAAAGTTACATTAGTGATTAAGAGTCAGCGGGTGGTTTACTGACCTGGAAAAGTGATCTTAGCATCAGATCTCTGCTGTAAGAGCAGCTTGTCTTCACTGTTGAACAGGAAGACGCTGAATGCACGATGCAATAAGCCTGGAGCAGAAGAAATGATCTGATTAGTTACCATTCAACATGACAGTGAGCTGCATGGCTTTGCAACACAGCTTTCATATGTGTAGTATATAGAGCAAATGTTATAATGGGTTAAATAATCTACATTTCATATCTGACTCCACTTTAATATTAGAGTTAAACAATGTGCAATGAAGTATTATGTATTTCACTGACTAAGATCAAGGTGAGGCAAATGATTGAACTCACATACAAGACATAAAACTTAATTTGCCATGCGGCCCCATGGTGACAGAGCACAGAAATTAGGTCCGGACCCATGATGTAGTTGTTTATTTTATCCTCCATAATTACTCCATGTCAATGTGAGTTGCAACAATGTTGACCAACTTCAGAGAGACGTGGGGTATATATCAGCAATAATCAGAGATGACACATAACCATAGGGCTGTCACTCTACCTTTGTCAATATTAGAGTTGAGGTGGCAGTTCTTTTTGCTGTCTGCTCCAGTCTTCTGGTCGTTCTCGTCAATAAGGATACACATCTCTGCCAGCAGCTGGACCTGCTTCTCGTCCAGGTTATCTGTATTTATTTCAGGCATCCCGACAGCAGACCCTCGCATCCCACTGCTGAGCAGAACAACAATTTGATTAGCGGATGGGCGCGTACAGGTTTCCGACCTACATTGGAATGACTTGGTTAATGGTGCATATAACATTATATTTAGACAGCAGACTATTTGAACATATAGTTGAGTTCAAGTACAGTAATATGAGGCAAGAAGGCTTTAAATATATGCCTACGTAGGCTATTAATATAACAGGCGCATGTAACGTTTAACGGAATTTCAATACACAGACACAAGAAACGATGCGTTTGCTGCTGCAGACAATTGCAAAAGAGTAAACAAATGCATAGATGTAAGTAAAAAGCCAATACACACCTTGATATATTCCTGAAAGAGACAGACGTGGAGTGAAATATAGGATTTCTTGTAATGCCTAGTCCTCCAGAAACAGGTATATTTGGCTTTAACAAAGCACGTCCCTCGCCGGACACCACCCGTAGCACCGCCCACAAGCCGCGCACCATCTCCACACCAAAAACGAAGACCAATCAGATAGGATGGGGTCGCCAACACGCCATCGAACCACCTCCCGCGTTCAAGTGGAATTAAACCTTGGACAACGACCTATCCACGTAGAATACGGTCTACACAATCGCTGATAAGAACGCACAACTCCTTATAAATGCGCAATGCAGTTTCAGCACTAGAAATTATGTTTTACTTACATTCTGTTTCCGACGATTATCAGTACACACCACTTGTAAGCTTCCTTGTAAATTTGCTCATCGCTGACGTTTGAGTTGATCATTGGTTCTTACAGAAACGGAAATCGTATTGGCTAGTGATGGGAAACGTATGCCTTATCACATGACATAGCAGCACTTGCGGCATCTCGCCTACTCAGTTTTATGAAAGCTACATCTGCTAAAACAGTCAAACGTATTAATTTGCAACGTTTTAGCTACACACAATAGATTAGATATTTGTCTGTGTCCCCCTAACTATCTAAGATATCTCTACGACTGTCAAATCAAATACGTAACTTTTTGACAATTCCTTGATCGCCTTTCTCGTCCACCAAAGCCTCGCGTTGCTTGTGTCCCATGACGCTATATTCATGAGCGGTGATGAGCCGACTCTTATCATAAACCCGAGAGCCAATTTTCTGGAAATATACGTGCTCTCTCCCTTTATTTTTCTACGACCTTCAAAAGCCACTTGCGTAGTTACCTTTATAAAGTAAGTAGCTTAGTTAGAGTACTATTGTGTTGAAAAGACGACTTTTCAGGGCCAGTTAGTTAGCTTTCTAGATGGTTAGCTAGCTAGTAGCGTAGTTAGAAATTGAGGCCAGCTAGCTGCGTTGTCCATCTGATTATTTACTCCAACTAACGTTAGTTAGGTACCGGTAGTATGGCCTTGATATATAAGGCAGCCTCGCTAACCATAGCTACTGCATGAAGGCCTGTCTGCATGACTATAACAGGTCGCATGCAAACATTATTAGCCTGCTAGTTGGCGTGTACTAACAAGCTAGTTACATGCCATTGGTAGCTAAATGACTACTGGTTCTCTCATAGCTAACTAATTCACATAGCTAACAGCTAAAAGTAAAGCAACTCAAAATCAAACAACCAATACTACGGATGCAGCATCATCTCTTATCAATACGTTGTTTCATATTTGTTGTGTTCTCATTGCTGTCTTGTCTCTTTCGAATCCGAGTGTGGAAGTAAGATTTATAAGCAAATTGGTCTCCAGATCACTCTTTTGCCCGTTTATTGACATCTTGTTTTTCCATCTGTCTGTCCAGCCAGTGGTGTCTTTGAGGGCTTTCTCCATCAACTGTGGAGACTAGGCTACTGGCCACCCACATCATTGTGATCACCTTCATTACCTGCCAGTTTAGGATGCAACGATGTACTTGTCATGCTGCTTCTCACTAATGGTATGCATCCTTATTTCCATGTCCCAGGTTGTGTCCATAATATCACCCTATTCCATATCTATATAGTGCACTACTTTTGACAAGAGCACAGGGTTTTGGTCTAAAGTAGGGCGTTTTATACTAGGGAATAAAATAAATAAACAATAAAGCCTCTGGCATAGTCTCAAATGGCACCCTATTCCCTTTATAGTGCACTATATAGGGGCCTATGGTTGAAAGTAGTGCACTATATAGGGAATAGGGTTCCATTTAGGACAGCCATTCTCCAGGCGCCAGCAGAGAGCAGTAATGTGAAACCTGACAGCCAGGGTTGAACCATGGGTTGTGTTTGCTCAGCCTCAGGTAGGAAGTGAACCGGAGGACGTCACAGAGGAGGGATGCCTGTAGAGAGTGGAAGCAGTGCCGCCGCCCGTCACACCAAGCAGAAGCGCAAGTCCCACAGCCTGTCCATTCGGCGCAGCAACAGCACTGACCAGGAGCAGCGCACAGTGACAGGCATGCAGAGAGATATGCTGGACGGACAGGTGAGTGAGCTGACTACCGCAGTGAACACACACAAGTAAACAAACAGTAGACATGGTACCTTAATACACAAACGTATATGCGCACACACACATGCTCTATCTCTCTTTCTCTAAAACATGTGAACGTTTTAAAAAGCAGTTGGCTTGTATCTGCTTATAATGTTAGCTGTTAAGATGTAGTGATGTACTACTGAAATTGAAACCATTACACTAAAAATTAAAAATAGCCAACCATTGTATGTTGATTAGCATGTCAATTGTCAACCTGTTGTTGGTGGGAGGTTTGTTTGTGTGATATTACCAGGGAGAGAGGACAGTATCTGACTGTTTTTGTGACTTGCTTTCTACCTGGTGTTGCAACATGCTTTAAGTAAGATGTACTTTCTCAGAGAAAGTGTAGACATACAGTACCAGTCAAAAGTTTGAACACACCTACTCATTCCAGGGTTTTTCATAATTTTTACTATTTTCTACATTGTAGAATAATAGTGAAGACATCAACACTATGAAATAAAACATATGTAGTAATCAAAAAAGTGTGAAAGAAATCAAAATATATTTTATATTTGAGATTCTTCAAAGTAGCCACCCTTTGCCTTAAAGACAGCTTAGAAAATAGTAAAAATAAAGAAAAACCCTTGAATGATGTGTCCAAACCTTTGACTGGTACTGTACATCATGTTTCTCGTGGTCTCTTGGGGACCGAGGTGCCTATAGGTGTATATTTAGCCTAGGTTTTTTTTTATTTTGAAACGGAAATGTGTGTAGTTAGTCAAGTGTGTACACAGTATGTGTGTAGGCTAGTTAATCAAATGTGTGTGTTGTTAGCCATGGTAGTAGCCTATTAAAAAGAAATCTAAGATGAAAATCCTCCTTCAGAGAAGATTATAAAGACATTGTCTACTTTAGTGCCAGAGTTGCTGAAAATACACGAATGTTAAATTATTGACTCAATACATTAAATAAGTGAATTAGCCTATCTCGCTTTACAATTCCTGGCTTAATATTTAAGTCAATTAAGTTAGTGATTAACCATACCTCCACAATCAATCAGATAGTGTCTCACATGTAAGGTCTATTTGGAATTCAAATACTCGGACACAGTTGATTTGTCTCTAACAGCAAGACTAAGAGCTTTTTGATGAGATAGACAGTCAGGCACCATCCCTGATGCAAACACAGTGTTTGCTACCTCAGTCAGTGAGATAATAAATCCAAGGCATACTGTTTGATCAAGACCATCTTATTATTATACCAATAAAAAGGAAGTTGACAGCAAGTACAGTACAGAAACAGAAATTACGTTAGAATTTGTCCTCTCAATGTTTTGGGCGTTGTTAATAAATTGTGTAGGCTAGCCTCAAGTGTGAGTACCGAATAAGCATAACCTAGACCTAAGTATACTGAGGTGACGTTGTTTTCAGATGACTGGCATCGGTTATCTAGACAGTTCCTCTATAGCCTGTCATTGGCCTGTCTTTCCATTCTATTTGCTCTGAGCATACAGTAACAGTACCACGAGCTGCTGTTGTCTCATCAAGTTTTAATACCGTCCGCTTGTGCAGGTATGAGTATTCTTTTCATCAAGGCTCTCTCTCCATCTCCAGTACCTGTTGGCTCATTGTTGACCGTATCCATCCGCCAGCCACTGTATCAAATAAAAAATATTTTGGTCACATACACATGTTTAGCAGATGTAAATGCTTGTGCTTCCAGTTCCGACAGTGCAGCAATATCTAACAAGTAATATCTAACAATTTCACAACATGTATCCAATCAACACAAATCTAAGTAAAGGAATATTTGGACAAGCAATGTCAGAGCGGCATAGTGCTAAGTTACCGCCACTCTGATATCTAATAGTTCTTCCCAGCTGTATGTAATAGCACATAACATCTTCTGGGCTAACAACGTAAGAAATAATACATGAAAAAGAAAATACTGCAAAGTTTTTTAAGAACTAGAAGCGAGGCTGCCCTCTCGGTCGGTGCCATCTTGGCAGAATCTACTACTACACTAGAAGTTAGGCCCTCATGTCCTTTCACTCGCTAACCAAGGAGATCTTTATGCACATGATTGAGCAGCTTTGAAAGACTTAAGGGGCTGACTGTTTGCTGCAAATTGCCTTAAAAAAAATTATACATGGGTGTTTACATGTGCCGTTGACTGAATGGCGAGAGAGTGGTTAACCTCATTCTCACTCACTCTCGTGGTCTTGAACGTGTATGTGTGTGGGTGTGTGTCAATTTAAAGAACTGAGAGATAGGCTATTTGGTTTCGTCATGTCATGTTACAGTTTAATGACTAAGCTACAGTTGAAGTTGGAAGTTTACATACACCTTAGCCAAATACATTTAAACTCAGTTTTTCACAATTCCTGACATTTAATCAGAGTAAAAATTCCCTGTCTTAGGTCAGTTAGGATCACCACTTTATTTTAAGAATGTGAAATGTCAGAATAATAGTAGAGAGAATGATTTATTTCAGCTTTTATTTCTTTCATCACATTCCCAGTGGGTTAGAAGTTTACATACACTCAATTAGTATTTGGTAGCATTGCCTTTAAATTGAACATTTCTGGTAGCCTTCCACAAGCTTCCCACAATAAGTTGGGTGAATTTTGGCCCATTCCTCCTGACAGAGCTGGTGTAACTGAGTCAGGTTTGTAGGCCTCCTTGCTTGCACATGCTTTTTCAGTTCTGCCCACAAATGTTCTATAGGATTGAGGTCAGGAATTTGTGATGGCCACTCCAATACCTTGACTTGTCCTTAAGCCATTTTGCCACAACTTTGTAAGTATGCTTGGGGTCATTGTCCATTTGGAAGACCCATTTGCGACCAAGCTTTAACTTCCTGACTGATGTCTTGAGATGTTGCTTCAATATATCCACAATTTTCCTTCCTCGTGATGCCATCCATTTTGTGAAGTGCACCAGTCCCTCCTGCAGCAAAGCACCCCCACAACATGATGCTGTCACCCCCGTGCTTCACGGTTGGGAGGGTGTTCTTCAGCTTGAAAGCCTCCCCCTTTTTCCTCCAAACATAATGATGGTCTTTATGGCCAAACAGGTCTATTTTTGTTTCATCAGACCAGAGGACATTTCTCCAAAAAGTACGATCTTTGTCCCCATGTGCAGTTCCAAACCGTAGTCTGGCTTTTTTATGGCGGTTTTGGAGCAGTGGCTTCTTCCTTGCTGAGCGGCCTTTCAGGTTATGTCGATATAGGACTCGTTTTACTGTGGATATAGATACTTTAGTCCTGTTTCCTCCAGCATCTTCACAAGGTCCTTTGCTGTTGTTCTGGGATTGATTTGCACCTTTCGCACCAAAGTACGTTCATCTCTAGGAGACAGAACGTGTCTCCTTCCTGAGCGGTATGACGGCTGCGTGGTCCCATGGTGTTTATACTTGCACACTATTGTTTGTACAGATGAACGTGGTACCTTCAGGCGTTTGGAAATTGCTCCCAAGGATGAACCAGACTTGTGGAGGTCTACAATTTATTTTATGAGGTCTTGGCTGATTTCTTTTGATTCTCCCATGATGTCAAGCAAAGAGACACTGAGTTTGAAGGAAGGCCTTGAAATACATCCACAGGTACACCTCCAATTGAGTCAAATGATGTCAATTAGCCTATCAGAAGCTTCTAAAGCCATGACATCATTTTCTGGAATTTTCCAAGCTGTTTAAAGGCACAGTCAACTTATTGTATGTAAACTTCTGACCCACTGGAATTGTGATTCCATAAATGATGAAATGTGAAATAATCTGTCTGTAAACAATTGTTGGAAAAATGACTTGTGTCATGCACAAAGTAGATGTCCTAACCGACTTGCCAAAACTATAGTTTGTTCCCAAGAAATTTGTGGAGTGTTTTGAAAAACGAGTTTTAATGACTCCAACCTAAGTGTATGTAAACTTCCGACTTCAACTATATGGATAGTAGCTGGTAAAACCGTATGACTTTTCATGGTGGCCTACTTTTCTTTGCATAGTTTTAATCTGCGTACATGCAAACTGTTCACTGGGAACTGTCAGTAGTAGAGAATGGAGATACTGGTAAGTCAGAACAAAAGGTAGTTCGATATCGTTTTGTAATGAGACATTTATGGCTGTGTTCTTGTAATGGACTACTGTCTGTTGTAACTTGGTTTTACGGTAGTGACATCTGTGTTAGTTAGTGAATTTACTTAATATAGTTACATTCAGTGCTAAAATTGTGTCTATTTTGCATCAGTTACAGAAAACAATGTCTTGTCATGTCTGGATAGATATTTGCCTGGCAGAATGTGAAGTTGTTTAATGAAACTGCTTCCCTTTTTCTGTCCAATGGATACGGAACTGCTGTTTATTTTATGACGTTGAAGTGAACAGTTTTTGTTTGTTTGCAGGACTCCAAGTTGCCCCTATCCTTGCGGAGCAATCTACTAGACCTGTTTGGCCAGATAGAGCGGGAGTTTGAGAATCTCTACATTGAAAACTTAGAATGTAAGTGATAACAAGAGGGCATGTCATGTGTATTTAATGTAACGCACAAAATGTATGATTATTGATTTGCCTATTTACATACAGAGAGTAACTGATCAATGGATAATGTTATGGAGGTATTGTAGGAAGGAACGCCTGCCCCCTTGCGGGGACTGATTGGCTACCACAGTCGTCTACCGCTCATCCACCGGTTTGTTTTATGTTTGTAGGGTGAAATACTGATCTTGAGGAAGCTGATTGACTTCCTTGTGGTTTTGTAGTGGCTGTCTGTCATCTCTGTTGTCCGATAACCATGCGTGTGCGCTAATTCTGCAGTGCGCCGGGAAATTGATACACTCAACGAGCGCCTATTATCCGAAGGACAAACCATAGACGGAGGAGAGCTGAGCAAAGGAGCTCTGAAAGCAAAAGGTACAGTTAACCTGAAGTATAGTATTTAGTCTTCGCTTGAGGGATAATAAAGTTGTATTGCATTTGGTATAGGCTTAGATATTGTTAATTGATGAATTGATTTGCTAGTTTCTTTTCACTGGCTTTTCCTGTAGTAAATGTAAGTGAAAAGTGTTAAACCATTCAAACCATTCAAATGAACAAGGTACAGTTTTGTTATCTTTGTATATAGTCTGAATCACATCACAGTATTACTGTGGGCTGACACAGTAGTAAAGCCAAGATTGTGATGAATAGATTGTGTTTTTTTTATAGTTTAGAGGTGTTTATTCCTTCCTCTCTGAGAATGAAATCCAACCTGTTTCTCTAACAATCGATCCATGTGTTCATCTTCGTGTGCATACACAGCCAGTCACAGTACCAGCCAGCTCTCTCAGAAACTGATGACCACTTACAAAGCCTCCACGAGCAAGGTATGTTTGATTACACACTGTGTACAACACTGGTGCTACACACTGGTGCTCATTCATTGTTGATTATGAGGAAGTAAGACTATGTAAACGTTCTAGCTGTTTAAGATCATTAGAGCTTGTGTAATGATTTACTGCTATCAAAAGCCCTTTTGTAACTGAGTTGTGGTTTAGATGAATACTTCCTTTCCCGCAAATGTTTATTGAACGACTGAACAGATCTGTATTTACTGAAAGCTTTCATTTTTTCAATATTTAACTCCATCGTTAAGTGTTATACATTTATGTTTGTCAAACTCACGATTTGTAACCCAAACACTATTTCCAATGATCTTTCTTTGCTTTCGACCATAGGCTACATTGTTCTTGTGTACTGGTTGTTCAATAATGGTGCTTTTGAGTCTGAATGTAACCTTTTATTTAACTAGGCAAGTCGGTTAAGAACAAATTATTTTTTACAATGACGGCCTACCAGGGAACAGTGGGTTAACTGTCTTGTTCAGGGGCAGAACAACAGATTTTGTCCTTGCCAGCTCGGGGATTCGATCCAGCGACCTTTCGGTTACTGGCCCAACGCTCTAATCACTAGGCTACCTGCCGCCCCAAAATAATAATGAATATGGCACAGTTACTGTTCACAGGGTAGTAGTGAGCCGGTGTGTCAGTAATGGATTGGACTTTTACAGCGCCTTTCTACCAGGTGAGGTACTCAAAGCGCTTTACGTAGTAAGGGGGAAACTCGCCTCATCCAGCACCAATGTGTGGTTGGTGAGTGAGAACATTGTGCTGTCTCCTCTCTGTAGATAGTGTCGAGTTTCAAAGCCACCACGTCCAGAGCTGTGTGTCAGATCCTGAGGGAGTATGTGGGCCACCGGGACGGCATCTGGGACCTGGCGGTCACACGGAACTCACCTGTGGTTCTTGGGACCGCGTCAGCAGGTCAGATATGTCACCTCTAAGGTGGACCTGAAATTGAAATGTATACATTTGAAAGGATAAACTTCAAAAAATAACAAGAGAAAAGCTTACACATTTAGGCTAAATGTTAACATATGAAGAGGTGGACATCATTGTCTAATGACTGGGGTCTGGAATTGTGCTAATGAAGTACTAGGAGGTGTTTTGAGATTAAAAACTTGCTGGGAAATGTTTTGCCATAAAGCTTTGGATAAATAGGTTAACTTTTTTTTCAATGTTCCCCACAGACCACTCTGCTGCTCTGTGGAGTATAGAGACAGGAAAATGTCTGCTTAGATATGCTGGCCATGCCGGATCAGTCAACTCCATCAAGTTTCACCCTACGGAACAGATGGCCCTGACAGGTATGCTAATGTATGGTAATGCCATGAATACACCACATGCAGGTGTTAACCTGTGTTGTAGATTGTATGACTGTTGTAGTTAGTTCAGCTGTTGTTCAACTGTGCTTGTTGTTTAACTATTGTTCAACTGTGCCGTCACCTCAGTACAGATGTGTTGAAACATCTCTCTCATCAGCGAGTGTTCACTATCTTTCCCTCCATTTTGACGTGTTTCATAGTCCCATTCATAATCTCTGTTCTCTCTGTGTGTGTTTGCTATGGTAGCTGTGAGTTGGCACATCGTTAGAGCTATGAGATGTGATCGATGACTGCCTGTGTGTGTGTGTGTGTGTGTGTGTGTGTGTGTGTGTGGTGATGTGTTTGCTAAAGTGACGCTTCTCAGTCCATCTGTGTTTATTCGTGTGTGTGTGTGTTCGTGTTTCCTCAGCGTCTGGGGACCAGACGGCTCACATCTGGCGCTACATGGTGCAACTGCCCGTCATCCCGCCTCTAGCAGATATCAGCGTGAGTCTCATCCCCTGTCCTCTACTCACAGCCCCACTCACTCAATCACTCACTCACTCACTGATTCATTCACCACCCTTCATCATATCTCTCATATAAGGACCTTTCTCTCATGTGGACATTTACTCATACACTGTCTTCTCTCTCACATACCTCTAACTCACTCATAGTTACTCCTAAATAATGAATGAAAAGGAGATGCATTTTAAGATAAGGGCCCTGTAAAGAAACTCTGTACCTCTCTGTTCCCCCGCTGCCCTAGGCACTGTGTGACGACGAGCTGGACTTCTCAGACAGGGAGGATGGTGATGGGGACGGGGAGGGTCCGTGCAGTGAGGTCCCCACCATCCGCGTGGCCACCACCACCTTGAAGAGCCACCAAGGGGTGGTCATCGCTGCAGACTGGCTGGTAGGGGGCAAGCAGGTGGTCACTGCTTCCTGGGACCGGGCTGCCAACCTATATGAGGTGGAGACCTCAGAGCTGGTCCACACACTGACAGGTAGGCACAGAGGAAGGACACATCCCGACTATAGGAGTGTAGTGGAATCTAAGTATAGTCCATCTGCATATGTATTATCAATGGTTCTCTTCATTGCAATCTCCTCTCCCCTCTGCATTCTCTGATGGGCAACGCTACAATGTCAAAAATACATTTAAACCTGTGCCCGAGCGAGCCCCTGGCTGTTGTTTACGAAAACCAATAAACTAGCCTGCCAATATTGTTGCACTTCCGAAGTCTAGGGGTCCTAGGCCTAGTTACATGGTCTGTAACCTGAATGAATGGGTACATTTATGTGAGAAATCAGCGTTTGAGGATAGTGTTATGTGCCCAGGAGAAAACAACTTGACAAGTTCAGGGGAAGCTCCATCTTGACCTCTCGTCCAAGTGGATCGTTATGTTCAGATGGGGACACAAATATATACAAAAAGGAAAACTACTATAAAATCTACTGCGTTAAGTCTGCCCTTTAACGTTATTTAATATGGGAGATTATTCAATAGCAACCAGTGCCTAAAATGAACACCCGCCACCTGCCAAATGGGGGTATATTTTGGCATTGGCGGGTAAAATGTATATTTCACCAGCCACGTTGGCGGGTGGTCAGGGCTCCACAGTGCGAGCATTTCACTCGTGTTTCCCTAACAAAAAAAGATTGCAGTTTTGAAACTGCAGTAACTGCAGTCGCCTGTGGTGTTTTGGACGCAGTAATAGCAGAATAACTGCAGTGTACTGCAGTTCAACTGCAAAGTTACTACAGTAAAAAAAAAGTGTTATTTTGGACGCAGTAGTTGCGTACTGCACTCTAACTGCAGTTATAAACTAAGTGGTTCGAGCCCTGAATGTTGATTGGCTTACAGTTGTGGTATATCAGACAGTATACCACGGGTATGACAAAACATTTCAATTTACTGCTCTAATTACGTTGGTAACCAGTTTATAATAGCAATAAGGCACCTCGGGTTTGTGGTATATGGCCAATTTACCACGGCTAAGGGCTGTATCCAGGTACTCTGCGTTGTGTTGTGCTTAAGAACAGCCCTTATCCGTGGTATATTGGCCATATACCACACCTCCTTGGGCCTTATTGCTTCATTATACTGCACTCTGACTGCAATCTCTTTTCGTAGGGGTTGTGAATAGAAATATGATTACATTTTTGTAAAATAAATGCTGCAGTAGCTGTTTTCAAAGTATTTCTGACGTTTTGTTTCATAGCTGGTAAATGAATGGCACAAAATCAAAGAACTTCGAATCTATAGAGCTTATTCCACCTCGCACTGTGACACTGCCTGGCTAGGGGATGTGCCCACGTAAAGAGCTGTGTAAGATTCATGTTTAGAAGTGCTGCGCACAAGCATAAAAGTTAGTCTAATTTACTTTAAATGAAAGTCTACTGAAGTAAGACTTTGTCCGTGTCTCTTGGCTATTTACATTGTTTTGTTCACAAGCTAGGTTGTTTTTCTATGTTTGAGTTTCAACTTCTAGGGAAGTGAAGACAACGCTTCTACTAGTCAGACTCACCCTTACGAAAAAAGATTGCAGTATAACTGCAGTACAGTGCAGTTTAACTGCAGTTTGCTGCAAATACTGCATCCAAAACAACAATGTTCAGTGCAGTAACCGCAGTTACAGTGCAGTAACCGCAGGTCAACTGCATTGTACTGCAGTTATTCTCCAAAATACCAGTCGACTGCAGTCATTGCACTTTTACTGCAGTTTAAAAACTGAAATCTTTCTTTGTAAGGGCAATCTCATAGACACAAACATGACTCGAGTCGCGCTACCACAGTAACCTCCCGCCAACCATTAAAGGGGCAGGTGAATTTTTTCGTCCCTGTGATATTTTGGTCAAAATTATGTTAAACAATATACCACATGACTTCTTACTAGTAATACATTTGTTTTAGAAACATTACAAACCATGCTCATTTGTTTTGTTTGTGTAATTGTAGTGTAAAAACTATATTTGGGCTGGTAAAAAACATCTGAGTGGCTGGTCAATTTTATGCCCTGATGGAAACACTTGGTTTCCCTGGAGTTAAACAGTTTAGATACCTGGGAGTTGATGTCCACCCCACAGTCCAATTCACAGTTACAAATAATTACAACAAGATTCTCAAAGATGTGGTGTCAGATCTGGAAAGATCAACATTTCCAAATTCATTAAAATAATAGATCTCTATTATCAAGATGAACACGCTTTAACTTTTTGAGCTCAATGCTCCCTCTGGCACCACCGACTGGACATTGGAATAAATTGCATTCCTCAGTCTCTAAAACATGCCTCCATTGCATTAAACAACATACTCTGTCAAGGAAAAAGAGGGCAGGTGGCCAATGACTTCCAATTTTTTATTTATTATTTGTTCTCTGGCCTCTTTCCACATGTTTTGATCCAGATGCTAAGGTGGCTTGGCATCCCATAGAGGACAACCTACCTTGTACATTTGTACAGGTTGTAGGATCTGGTCCACTCCAACGTCTCCTTGAGATACTCTCCCCAAAAATGTGGCCCCTTAATAACACAGGCCATCTCTGTGTGTCGCACCGTCGAAAAATGATCCAAAACCAATTGGTACAATCACACTCCTTTGTTCCACAATTCCGACATCTGCTTGGGGGGCCGCCCTATATCCTTCCACCACTGGAGTGACAAGGGTGTACACATCGAGGTAATGTTCTCGATGAGGGAGGGCTCTGTGCATTTTAGAATTTACAAACAACTTTTAATTTACTGGGAAAATCGTTATTTTATTTACAATTTTGCTCTGCCTTGTGAAACACTACCAATTCACCCCCTCCGGAAAATTGTTAAGATTTGGCATAAACCCAGGGCACTGGTTTCTGAGAAGCGTCTCAGAAGCCCCTGTCAATTGACCACTATGGAAGAGAGACTTCTCATCTTCAGTCACTGAAATTAACTGGCAAACTGTAATCAAATTCCTTCTAGAAATCCTCATCAACAGAACAACCATTTACATTTTGTCTTCAGATCTTATCTTACCCACGCAGGCTGTTCCAAATGAAAATACATCCAACACCGAAATGCTCTCTATGCCCTCAGGATGCTCCTGGTACCTTCATTTATATGTTCTGGGAGTGCCCTGAGGTATCCCAATTCTAGAGACTAGTCTCCAATATGCTCTCCACAATGCACTCTAAATATGTTCCATGCTCACTGCAGATTATACTCTTCAGTGACACCTCCAAATTGGATCTCTCTTTGCGAGAAAAGCGATTATGGCTGGCTGGCCTCACGGCAGCCATTAAAATGTTTGCCTATCGATGGACCTCCCCATTCACTGTCTAAACATTAATGGTTACTGTCTTTTACTGACATGACTCAATAAGAGCTTTGGTGGCGCGACTGCATGGCACATAATGCCATAACATTCACTATTGGACTTCTGCAGTGGTTAAGATAAAATAATACCTTTTTAAATGACCTTGAGTATCTGTAGCGGTCATGTGGGTGGGTGCTGCTGTCCTGTGGGGGGTAGGGGCCGGTGGGTGTAGTGGTCCTGTGGGTGGGGGGGGGGGGGCTGTGCTTAATTTGGTTTTGGATTGTGCCAGAATCCAGTAGGCCTACCTCTCATGACATTTGTTTTTCACTGTTTGCAAAGTAACATTTTGAATAAAAGCAATCAGAGTTGATTTGAGTTGGTTCTGTAATTCTAATGTCCCCTAAAAAAACAAATTGTGAAAAGAAAGATTTTCATCCCGTGCCTGATTTTGTAAGAATTGATCTGGGTTGGGCAGCCTGGGTTTATTGTTTGCGAAACATTGTAGCCTAGAGACCAACACGTGGCCGTTGTTGTGCGGAGAGAGAGAGAAGCGTTCCTGTGTCTCTTACAGAAATAGAATGACATTCACTTTATATTGCAGTACCAGTCAAAAGTTTGGACACACCTACTCATTCAAGGGTTTTTCTTTATTTAATTTTTTTTTACATTGTAGAATAATAGTGAAGACATCAAAACTTTGAAATAACACATATGGAATCATGTAGTAACCAAAAAAGGGTTAAACAAATCAAAAAATATATATTTTTTCATATTCTTCAAAGTAGCCACCCTTTGCTTGATGGCAGCTTTGCACACTATTGGCATTCTCTCAACCAGCTTCAACTGGAATGCTTTTCGAACAGCCTTGAAGGAGTTCCAGCATTTGCTGTGCACTTGCTGGCTGCTTTTCCTTCACTCTGCCGTCCAACTCATCCCAAACCATCTCAATTGGGTTGAGGTTTGGTGATTGTGGAGGCCAGGTCATCTGATGCAGCAATCCATCACTCTCCTTCTTGGTCAAATAGCCCTTACACAGAATGGAGGTGTGTTTTGGGTCATTGTCTTGTTGAAAAACAAATGATAGTCCCACTAAGCGCAAACCAGATGGGATGGCGTATCGCTGCAGAATGCTGTGGTAGCCATGCTGGTTAAATGTGCCTTGAATTCTAAATAAATCACAGACTCTGTCACCAGCAAAGCACCCCCACACCATCACATCTCCTCCTCCATGCTTCACGGTGGGAACCACACATGCGGAGATCATCCGTTTACCTAGTCTGCGTCTCACAAAGACACGGCGGTTGGAACCAAAAATCTCCAATTTGGACTCATCAGACCAAAGGACAGATTTCCACCGGTCTAATGTCCATTGCTCGTGTTTCTTGACCCGAGCAAGTCTCTTCTTCTTATTGGTGTCGTTTAGTAGTGGTTTCTTTGCATCAATTCGACCATGAAAGCCTGATTCACGCAGTTGAACCGTTGATGTTGAGATGTGTCTGTTACTTGAACTCTGTGAAGCATTTATTTGGGCTGCAATTTCTGAGGCTGGTAACTCTAATGAACTTTTCCTCTGCAGTAGAGGTAACTCAGGGTCTTCCTTTCCTGTGGCGGTCCTCATGAGAGCCAGTTTCATCATAGCGCTTGATGGTTTTTGCGACTGCACTTGAAGAAACTTTCAAAGTTGTTGACATTTTCCGGATTGACTGAACTTCATGTAATGATGGACTGTTCTTGCCATAATATGTACTTGGTCTTTTACCAAATAGGGCTATATTCTGTATACCACCCCTACCATGTCACAACACAACTGATTGGCTCAAACACATTACGAAGGAAAGAAATTCCAAACCTGTGCAAAGCTGTCATCAAGGTAAAGGGTGGCTACTTTGAAGAATTTCACATATAAAATATATTTTGATTTGTTTAACACTTTTTGTTGTTGTTGGTTACTACATGATTCCATGTGTTATTTCATAGTTTTGATGTCTTCACTATTATTCTATAATGTAGGAAATTGTCAAAATAAAGAAAAACCCTTGCATGAGTAGGTGTGTCCAAACTTTTGACTGGTACTGTATATCTCTCCCTCTCTGCTCAGATTGACATGAGCCTGCAACTATCGTCTCTCCTGCGTTGCAATTCATCATTTATTTCCTTAGAGAATAATAGCCGCGGGAAGGGTATTGCAGCACCCATGATGAATTGAAAAACATTTGCCAACATTATAGAATTACTGCTGTCTGTTCAGAAATAAATTAAATCATTCAGTACTCTACACCAGGAGAAGGCCTATAATTTAGCCACAGAGGATCAATGTCTTTTAAATGTTTTATTATTGCCTAGCTGTGGATTGTGTGTTGCCCAATCACAGTCCAGAATGTGCGGCAAATCTGTCAGTTAACAGCATGCAGCCAAAACAGGACTTTTGCAATATTTCAAATACAATCGTGGGAAAACACAGGTTGGAAAGCAAATGGCTCCTGCTGAAAAGAGAAGACTAATCTGTCTGTAGAGGCTACCAAAATATTCAATCAACTTCCAAATAGGCCTATTGAGCAGACAGCGTTGTTTTACAAAGTAAAACAGGAGAGATCCTTTTGGCATGAGCGCATCGGCCGTCTCCGTTGTGCGAGCTGTACATCATTGGGCGAGTTTGTGAAACTGGAAAGCTTTTTTAGGACTTTAATTTCCTCCTCATTGTACAATGTGTGTGTCTCCACACACCTAGACCTAGGCTATTGATGGATTCAAGACAAGGTCGTTTTTATTGATCTCATATTCTGTTTGTCAGTGTCAAAGTAGCCTGTCATTTCGATCATTTGTGCGGTATTAAAAAATATTCTGCTAAATGTCAAATTGCATGAAATGTGTTTAGAAAAGGCCACATTTTTTCCCGGACCCTAGGCTATAAAAAGTGGTGTGAGGGTAAAGTTTTAGAATCCTGCTATTTTCTCATTTGTTTAATTTCATGATTGTGTGCAGAACAGAGGGTTATTTTTACCTCTCTGTCAATAGAAATTAAATTAAATGTTATACAAATAAATACAACCTAAAGATTCAAAACCAAACGAAAGGTCTCATGGACTCCAAACAAACCAGCAGCCTCACGGTTTGCAAGCTGAGACCCTGAATGACGATCACCTTAATTATCAGCACCCGATATGCATATCAACCAGGCTCAGCACCTGGACAAAATTGCTGCTGCCCCCTGTGGGAATGAATTGTTGAAGTGTATCCTGGATAGTGTATTTGTCTATGCCCTAACACTAACCTTGTCCTCATATCATAACACTGTCATGTTAACCTCGCTTGCGTCCCACCTACTCAACAGCCAGTGTAATCCCGTGGCGCGATATTCAAATACCTTAGAAATGCTATTACTTCAATTTCTGAAACATATGACTATTTTACACCATTTTAAAGACAAGACTCTCGTTAATCTAACCACACTGTCCGATTTCAAAAAGGCTTTACAACGAAAGCAAAACATTAGATTATGTCAGCAGAGTACCCAGCCAGAAATAATCACACACCCATTTTTCAAGCTAGCATATAATGTCACATAAACCCAAACCACAGCTAAATGCAGCACTAACCTTTGATGATCTTCATCAGATGACACACCTAGGACATTATGTTATACAATACATGCATGTTTTGTTCAATCAAGTTCATATTTATATCAAAACCAGCTTTTTACATTAGCATGTGACTAGCATGTGACTAGCATTCCCACCGAACACTTCCGGTGAATTTACTAAATTACTCACGATAAACGTTCAGAAAAAACATAACAATTATTTTAAGAATTATAGATACAGAACTCCTATATGCACTCGCTATGTCCGATTTTAAAATAGCTTTTCGGTGAAAGCACATTTTGCAATATTCTGAGTAGATAGCCCAGCCATCACAGGCTAGCTATTTTGACACCCACAAGTGTGGTACTCACCAAACTCTGATTTACTATTAGAAAAGTTTGATTACCTTTGGTGTTCTTCGTCAGAATGCACTCCCAGGACTTCTACTTCAATAACAAATGTTGGTTTGGTCCCAAATAATCCATAGTTATATCCAAATAGCGGCGTTTTGTTTGTGCGTTCAAGACACTATCCGAAGGGTAAATAAGGGTGACGCGCCCGACGCGTTTCGTGACAAAAAAAGTCTAAATATTCCATTACCGTACTTCGAAGCATGTCAACCGCTGTTTAAAATCAATTATTATGCCATTTTTCTCGTAAAAAAGCGATAATATTCCGACCGGGAGTGGTTGTTTTCGTTCAAAGAGAGAGAAAGTGAACATGGTGTCAGCTCGGGCACGTGCGCCCCAGTCTCATTGTTCTCAGATCGACCACTTACAAAATGCGCTAATGTTTTTCAGCCAGGGCCTGCAAAGCCACCATTCAGCTTTCTGGCGCCTTCTGAGAGCCTATGGGAGCGTTAGAAAATGTCACGTCATGCCAGAGATCCCCTGTTTTGGTTAGAGATGATCAAGAAGGCCATGAAATGGTCAGAGAGAGCGCTTCCTGTTTGGAATCTTCTCAGGTTTTGGCCTGCCAAATGAGTTCTGTTATGCTCACAGACACCATTCAAACAGTTTTAGAAACTTTAGGGTGTTTTCTATCCAAATCAAACAATTATATGCATATTCTCGTTACTGGGCAGGAGTAGTAACCAGATTAAATCGGGTATGTTTTTTTTATCCGGCCGTGCAAATACTGCCCCCTAGCCCCAACAGGTTTTAAGTACAGTTTCACATGGACCCAAATCTTTAATACTGTGTGTGTGTGTGTGTGTGTGTGTGTGTGTGTCCAGGCCACGACCAGGAGCTGACCCACTGCTGTACCCATCCAAGCCAGCGTCTGGTGGTCACCTCGTCCAGAGACACCACCTTCCGTCTGTGGGACTTCAGAGACCCCTCCATCCACTCTGTTAACGTGTTTCAGGGACACACCGAGTGAGTTACAGACACACACACACACACACACACACACACACACAGTCCCCTACAAGCAATTTAGGTGCTTAAGGTCACACGTGATGTCGTATTGTTATTTCAGTGGCTATACTATACATAATATAGTATAGTATAGCGTGGTCCCGTGTGGCTCAGTTGGTAGAGCATGGTGTTTGCAACGCCAGGGTTGTGGGTTCGATTCCCACGGGGGACCAGTACGGGGAAAAAAATGTATGAAATATATGCATTCACTACTATAAGTCGCTCTGGATAAGAGCGTCTGCTAAATGACTAAAATGTAAATGTAATAATATTGACTAAAACAGAAGCAGTTGTAAGGTTGGAGCTAATTCCTCCACAAGATGGCAGTACAACATCTTATTTCACTCATAGAGCAGTCGCTACATCACCACTCTGAAGCATTTCCAACCATTTTCAGTGTTTTTATGTTTTTCATTCTTTTTAAAAACATGTCACATTAATTTCCTTGGCCCGACTGGCTTTAGGCAAAATCCTCCACTTGCCTCTTTATAATTTATTATTGAGCACTTCATCTTCACCACTTTGACCACCTTCTGAGACTCTCACTTCCTCCCTTCAGCTCTCACCATTTATCACTCCGTTTCCCCGTTAATCCCTCGCTCATCCTCGCTCTGTGTAATTTGGCCCCTCTCGTTCCAATGCTGTTAAAGGCTCAATTTGAGTGGCTCATTTGAAAACGTGGACTGTCAGCTTCCCCCCAAACCCTCCATCCCCCCTCTTACTCTCAAACCATTTGAATGTGACTCCTGTCGTCAGTCTCGTTAATGCAAAGTGGTGTAGTACAGGCAGGCTGCTTCTGGCAGCCTTTGATTGCTGGGGATTACATGGTGCTCATTATGTTCGACCCCAACATGTATAATTCCTACAGATCCCCACTTTCATTCTCTCTCATAGACAATCACTGTAATGAGATTAGCACAAGCACACAGCCAGCCACTCACTGTGTGTGTGTGTGTGTGTGTGTGTGTGTGTGTGTGGGTGTGTGTGTGTGTGTGTGTCGGCTGTCTGTCGTGGCCCGTTAGTGCTAAGGCAATTACCTTCTCCTTCCTCTCTCTACGTTCACAGCATCTCAAGCAAGTCAACTGATACCTCCTCCACTCGCCTGAATCACTCCCTCGCTCTCACCCTCGCTCTCACCCTCGCTCTCACCCTCGCTCTCACTCCCTTGCCTTTTTCTAAGACAAAAAGGGTTCGTTTTTTTGAGCTAAGTCAACCATTGAGCAACAGCTGCAGTTCATTGTAGTCAGAAGTACCACATAAAGCTCACCCATGATGTGAAGTACTCTAAAAACATGACTGCGTATAACTTTGTAGCTTTAGTACTCTGATAAATACTACAAAATTGTCCGAAATGAAAAATTACTCAAACTATCCACATGTGAACAAAGTCTGTGTCCCTCTTGAACCATTCATAGTTATTCATCTTTATACAAGCTCTTTAACTAAGAACTATATAATAACTCAGTCCCTCAGAACCCTTAGCAGTAATGATGAGTGGGAGGAAGTTTATTTATATTCAGAGGTAGGCAGTGAGATCGTGCCTTACTGTTCTGTTTCTAGACCTGGAATAATAAATTACTTATTTAAGAATGTGTTTACTTTAACACGTGCAAACTGTATCTGAAAAACTGCTCTGTCGTGTGTGTGTGTGTGTGTGTGTGTGTTAGCTAAGACAGCTGTTAGTCCTAATGAGTGTCAGTCATAGCAGTGTGTGTGCTGATTGAGGCCCTCTCAGGGAACCCAGTGTTGCAGTAGACTGTTTGTGTGTGTACTGTCAGCTGTAGGGAGACGCTTGGCTGCCCTGCACCCAACAAGATGAATGAGGCCCACACACAGCCTGGCAGGAGGCCTCCCTGTGAAGGCACAGTCGGACGCACGCATGCACGCGCACGCACGCGCACGCACACAAACTCATGTCCCCTGGCCCTGGAAGTCCCTACAACCGCTTTGTCCCGCCACACACACACGTCATGTGGAGCCATGAGTTATGAGCTGCTGAGTGACACCACAGAGGGGCTTTCCCTTAGGGAGCTCCTGTCGTACACACTGACAGCAGGGGGTTAGAAATGCTGCAATCTGTTTCAGAAGGGACAAATATGTGACAAACAAAACGCCTGATTAGTTTGACTATAGAGAGTAGCTGTTGGTCATATCACTGCTACCAAATACCAAGCCCCTCATTTGGACACACATTGTACCATTTGCAGAATGTTTTCGTACAGTACTTTAAAATGCCAATTGTAATCATTGGTTAAATGGCAGAGGATGCTACTAGGTACAATTGTCTCTGGGGAGGGGTGTCTTAGGAGGGTTAGGATGTTTGGATTAGATGTTTCTTCCCACAGTATCTGTCTCTTGTTCAGAGGTTTGTCTTGTCTGAATTGGCAGCGTGACTGAAGAAGAATACAATGGCCTAGCTGTTAAGCCTAGCGGTTAAGAGTGTTGGGCCAGTAACAGAAAGGTTGCTGGTTCAAATCCCCGAGCCGACTAGGAAAACTCTGTGCTGTTGAGCAAGGTGCTTAACCATAATTGCTCCTGTCAGTCGTTCTGGATAAGAGCGTCTGCTAAATGACTAAAATGTACAGTTGAAGTCGGAAAATTACATATACCTTAGCCAAATACTTTTCACAATTCCTGACATTTAATCCTAGTAAAAATGCCCTGTCTTAGGTCAGCTAGGATAACCGCTTTATTTGAAGAATGTGAAATGTCAGAATAATAGATTGATTTATTTCAGCTTTCCTTTCTTTCATCACATTCCCAGTAGGTCAGAAGTTTACATACACTCAATTAGTATTTGGTAGCATTGCCTTTAAATTGTTTAACTTGGGTCAAACATTTCAGCTAGCCTTCCACAAGCTTCCCACAATAAGTTGGGTGAATTTTGGCCCATTCCTCCTGACAGAGCTGGTGTGACTGAGTGAGGTTTGTAGGCCTCCTTGCTTGCACATACTTTTTCAGTTCTGCCCACAAATGTTCTATAGGATTGAGGTCAGGGCTTCGTGATGGCCACTCCAATACCTTGACTTTGTTGTCCTTAAGCCATTTTGCCACAACTTTGTAAGTATGCTTGGGGTCATTGCCCATTTGCAACCAAGCTTTAAGTTCCTGACTGATGTCTTGAGATGTTGCTTCAATATATCCACATGATTTCTCTTCTCATGATGCCATCTATTTTGTGAAGTGCACCAGTCCCTCCTGCAGCAAAGCACCCCCACAACATGGTGCTGCCAGCCTGGTTGGGATGGTGTTCATGGTTGGGATGGTGTTCTTCGACTTGCAAGCCTTCCCCTTTTTCCTCCAAACATAACAATGGTCATTATGGCCAAACAGTTCTATTTTTGTTTCATCAGACCAGAGGACATTTCTCCAAAAAGTAGGATCTTTGTCCCCATGTGCAGTTGCAAACCGTAGTCTGGCTTTTTTTATGGTGGTTTTGGAGCAGTGGCTTCTTCCTTGCTGAGCGGCCTTTCAGGTTATGTCGATTTATAGGACTCGTTTTACTGTGGATATAGATACTTTTGTACCTGTTTCCTCCAGCATCTTCACAAGGTCTTTTGCTGTTGTTCAGGGATTGATTTGCACTTTTCGCACCAAAGTACGTTCATCTCTAGGAGACAGAACGTGTCTCCTTCCTGAGCGGTATGACGTCTGCGTGGTCCCATGGTGTTTATACTTGCTTACTATTGTTTGTACAGATGAACGTGGTACCTTCAGGCGTTTGGAAATTGCTCCCAAGGATGAACCAGACTTGTGGAGGTCTACAATTTATTTTCTGAGGTCTTGGCTGATTTCTTTTGATTCTCCCATGATGTCAAGCAAAGAGACACTGAGTTTGAAGGTAGTCCTTGAAATACATCCACAGGTACACCTCCAATTGACTCAAATTATGTCACGTACCTTATCAGAAGCTTCTAATGCCATGACATCATTTTCTGGAATTTTCCAAGCTGTTTAAAGGCACAGTTAACTTATTGTATGTAAACTTCTAACCCACTGGAATTGTGATACAGTGAATTATAAGTGAAATAATCTGTCTGTAAACAATTGTTGGAAAAATGACTTGTGTCATGCACAAAGTAGATGTCCTAACCGACTTGCCAAAACTATAGTTTGTTTACAAGAAATTTATGGAGTGGTTGAAAAATGAGTCTTAATGACTCCAACCTAAGTGTATGTAAACTTCCGACTTCAACTGTAAATGTAACAATTGAATGTTTCTGATAACATGTCCTCTTGACAGAGCAGCACAGCGTAATGTTGCAGGGGAGCGTCAGTGTAAAGGGTTTAATAGATAGAGAGCTTTGGGAAGGAGTAGCTCATTTGCAGTGTCTTCAGACGCAATTATAGCTAATGCACAGTGACAGAGCATGGTGGCAGTCAAAAGCACAGCATATTCAGCCTCTAAGTCCCCCCTCCTTATAATTGTGAAATAATTGTAGATGCGTCCCAAATGGCACCCTATTCGCTGTGTAGTGCGCTATTTTTAACCAGGATCCACGTGGCTCTGGTCAACAGCAGTGCACTATATAGGGAACAGGGTGCCTTTTGGGACACAGCCAATGTACGTGAGCTAACACGTAAAGTGCAGATGAGAAGTGGCAGCAGACTTGCTTTACCAACGGGATGCCATGTCGCGTTTGTCTCTCGCTTCTGTTCCGAGGCGTTTGATCACAGGCAGGCATCTGTGTGTGTGTCTGTGTGTGCGTGCATGTGTCTGTGTCTATCTAACACAGCGCTTCAGAGGAATATGCCAACATAAATCTGATTCTATAGTCACTGTGAATGTTCGTCTCAGTGCAATTTAAACATAATGTCACGTTGGAAAAAATCTAGAGAACAGGTTCTATTTGACAGGCTAGAATCTTCTATAAATATGATATGCATAGAAACGGGGAGGAAATGTTTGATCGTTATGATACTCAAACAAAGAAATGACACCGAATTATTTTATTTTATGTACGCCAAATATATGTTCAGGATGTTTGCTGAAAAATGCTGTATATGATTTATAATGCAGAATCTACACTCACATTAATGATAGCTAAGGATAAAAGATCATGTCCAGGGTTAATAGGTGGACGTCTCTCGTTAGCCTTTAACAAAGACTGGCCCAGTCACTGATACCCCTTCTCCTACCCCCTTCTACCCTTTTCCTAATGAGCCTTGACCTTGCATGTCAGTTGGCTCAGGAGAGACTTTCAGAATACCTCCCAAGTTATAATAGGAATTTAATAACGCAACCTTACCTTACAATGTCAAAAAGTGCATTGGCCTGGCTAGCTATTCCCTATATAGTGTACTACTTTTGACCTGAGCACTATGAGCCTGGGTCAAAAGTAGTACACTATATAGGGGATAGAGTGCCATTTGGGATTTAAAATCGTCCATGAGCGAGCCCCCCCCCCCCCCCCCCCCCGGTGGTTATATACGTACAGTTGGGCAGGGCCCCACATCTTTAATATGGCAGAGTTTAGCCCCTTAATTAAACCGTAATATAATGTCAATTTAAATTAAAGATGGCTAGGAGTTAGCCAGTGAGTGAGGCTAAGGTGGTGCTGCATGGGGCTTTTCTGCTGCTAATCTTAATCAGAACGAACAGAGCGCCAAATCGAATCCTCCTGGCTCCTTCAGTAGAGAGAGGGAGAGAGAGGGGGGTTGGAAGAAAAAGATGACAGTGATGTGTGAAATGAATAAGAAATCTTAAATGAGTCCATTAAAGGAATGGTCTTGACCTCAGCGACGTGTGAGAGCGACGTGCTACATCACGCCTGGCTCCCGCCTGGGAAGTTGTGCTGAGGTGAGCACTTTTAGGCCAACCTCTACTGACCCTCAGAGACTATGGTGACTTTCAAGACACTCACACTAGCCCCCCCCAGGCGTACCCAGTGACGGCACACTGAGAGGTAACCGCAGAGCCAGGCACAGGCAGGGCTTGGGAGAGGAGCTCCGCTCTGGAACTGCCTGACTGTTACACCCCCACTGGTAGATTATTAAAAATAGTCTTAACCTCCCTCCTCACAGTTTATATCACTCTCATTTATGAATGACTGTGTGACGGCAGGGAGATGACTCTCCCTACAGGCTGAATGACTTCACTTGAGTTACACATGATGAGTCTTAGAAGAAAAGTAACACCTTTAAAGATCCACATAAAGTGAAACCGCACCACTGGTCGCCCCAGGCGGGTTAGTTATTAGTTAAATAAACGGTGTTTGTTGTCTGAATGAACGCCTTTGATGTTGTAATATCGCAAACGGACGTGGTAGTTTCACCGCTACGAATTCCAGCTTTAATAGACTCCGTTTTCCTGTTGTTTGCCAGCAGTGTTTTGATGTGATAGCTTTGAGATAGTTTTTAGTTTGTTTTTGATTTGATACGCTGCATGGCCAAAAGTTTGTGGACACCTGCTCGTCGAAGATCTCATTCCAAAATCATGGGATTAATATAGAGTTGGTCCCTCCTTTGCTACTATAACATCCTCCACTCTTCTGGGAAGGCTTTCTAGTAGATGTTGGAACATTGCTGCGGGGATTTGCTTCCATTCAGCCACAAACATTATTGAGGTTGGGCACTGATTCTGGGCTAGGCCTGGCTCGCAGTCAGTGTTCCAATACATCCCAAGGGTGTTCGATGGGGTTGAGGTAAGGGTTCTGTGCAGGCCAGTCAAGTTCTTCCACACTGATCTCAACAAACCATTTCTGTATGGACCTCGCTTTGTGCGCTTGGGCATTGCCATGCTAAAACAGGAAAGGGCCTTCCCCAAACTGTTGCGACAAAGTTGGAAGCACAGAATCGTCTAGAATGTCATTGTATGCTGTAGCGTTCAGATTTCCCTTCACTGGAACTAAGTGGCCTAGACTGAACCATGAAAAACAGCCCCAGACCATTATTCCTCCTCTGTCAAACTTTACAGTTTGTACTATGCATTCGGGCAGGTCGCGTTCTCCTGGCTTCTGCCAAACCCAGATTCGTCCGTCAGACTGCCAGATGGTGAAGCGTGATTCATCACTCCAGAGAACGTGTTTCCAATGCTGCAGAGTCCAATGGCGGTGAGCTTTACACCACTCCAGCCAACGCTTGGCATTGTGCATGGTGATCTTAGGCTTGTGTGCGGCTGCTCGGCCATGGAAACCCATTTCATGAAGCTCCCGATGGACAGTTATTGTGCTGACGTTGCTTCCAGAGGCAGTTTGGAACTTCGTACTGAGTGTTGCAACCGAGCACAGATGATTTTTACGCGCTTCAGCACTCAGCGGGCCCGTTCTGTGAGCTTGTGTGGCCTACCACTTCGCGGCTGAGCCGTTGTTGCTCCTAGACGTTTCCACTTCACAATAACAGCACTTATAATTGACCAAGGCAGCTCTAGCAGGGCAGATATTTGACGAAGTGACTTGTTGGAAATGGAGTATCCTATTAGAGTGCCACGTTGAAAGTCACTGAGCTCTTCAGTAAGGCCATTCTATTGCCAATGTTTGTCTATGGAGATTGCATGGCTGTTTGCTAGATTTTATACACCTGTCAGCAACCGGTGTGGCTAAAATAGCCGAATCGAGTCATTTGAAGGGGTGTCCACATACCTTTGTCCACGTAGTATAGATTTGATGGCTTTGAGAGAAATTTTAACAATGATCATTCTGTTTTGTTTTTTTGTCTCTCTCCAGCACGGTGACGTCAGCTGTGTTCACAGTGGGGGACAACGTGGTGTCGGGGAGTGACGATCGCACCGTCAAGGTGTGGGACTTGAAGAACATGAGGTCACCCATAGCAACCATCCGCACAGACTCTGCTGTTAACAGGTAGGAGAGACATTTAATTGTATGTGAAGAGCTGAAAAAAGACCAAGAGAGATCATACAATTCAGAACATTTTATGGTCATGTTTTCCAAAATGTTTATCTTTTAGTTTGAACTCAAGCACAGTTCAGATTGATAGTTTAGGTGTAGTGGTTGAGTGACAGCTCCACCTGTACGTACAGTTATTATTAGCGTTGTCAAGAACACATCAAGTCAAGCCTTATTCCCTTCTCTTGTCTAACACGCCATACTCTCTGTCTGAACTCCTTCCAGGATAAGTGTCTCAGCCAACCAAAGAATCATCGCTCTCCCACACGACAATCGGCAAGTCAGGCTGTTTGACATGACTGGAGTAAGACTGGCACGACTACCACGCAGCAACAGACAGGTAGGTGCTGAGGGAAGAGAGCGGGAGGGAAGGAGAAAAGATTCTCCATCTATCCTTCTGTCACGCAGACAGTCCCTTCCTGAGAGGGGGAGGGAGGGAGAAACAATGGGAGCGAGATGAGGAGGAAAGATTCTCCATCTCTTTCTGTCACACAGACAGCCCCTTCTGTAGAGAGGGAGAGAGTGAGCGGAGGAAAGATTCTGCAATCCCATTTCCACACATAGTCACTTCCTGCAGGCTGAGTGCTGACACTGCCTCAGTGTCTATAGCCATTAACACTGCTGATGTGGAAATGTACTGCTGTGTACCAGGGAGGTCAAAGGGTTGTTGTTGGGGGTTTTAACTTGTGTGGGTTCTGTGTAGCTGTGTGATACTGTACACAACTCCATTGAAGTCTGTTTGAGCTTTGTTATCCATGTTGTGTGGTCTTTGAGGTTTTTCTGTGTTGGTATGTGCCTGTGTATTCCAGGGTCATCGACGCATGGTGTGCTGCTCGGTGTGGAACGAGGAGAATGCGTCGTGTAACCTGTTCACCTGTGGCTTCGACCGGCAAGCCATCGGATGGAACATCAATATCCCAGCTCTGCTGCAGGAGAAGTGATGCAGGACAAGTGACACACACACACTGCACATACACGGGCGTGCAGACACACACACACACTACACACATACCACTGTATTTGATCTCCATCCACTTTGCATGGACTGAGTGTTTTTATGTGTTTTAATGGAGAGGACAAAGTCATATTTTAAACCCATCTATATACTTAAAAATATATTTGGTTAACTCCAGAAAACACTACTTCTGTGGTCTTGTTTACTGCTGATGAACATGAATGGATGAATAGCAAGCCCTAGTTGATCTTGCATGCACTCAAACTCCCGTCAATGTATTTGTAAAACTGTCTGAAGAACGATAGGAGAGGCAATACATTTGTACCACGCGTATCAACCCAGATGGATGATCTTTACACTGAGTGGGTAATCTTGGCTGTTTTCACCCTCTTTGGCCTGCATGATCAAGGGCTAGGAGTTTACTATACTGTATCATCTAGACACCTACTACACATTTGACCTACTGAGTTGTTTTGAGTCAGTCACATTTTACACTGTCCATTGTACAGATTTCTTTTTAAAAACACATTTAATTTTTTTTTGCCATGCTGTTAGGATATATCTGCCTTGTTCTTTCTATACTGTGTAGTACTCAATATGACTATGTGGGTGTACTGTAGATTTGACAATAGGGAACCTGCAATTATGTTTTTTTGCAAGAAAATGCATTCATGCATGCAGCAATGGGGCTTGTTCAATATCATATTTAACATTTCCTCCATGGGTCACAATGTGCTCATATGGTTACTGGTCACCTGCTTAGATAAATATGCTTGACTGATATTAATGTTTGCTGTACATAGATCTCAATGAAAATGATAGATGATCAGCTTGAAGTGTGTAGTCCCCCTGGCCAGTACACTGTTTACTGTATTGCATAGGCTAATCTAATGTTGAATATGTGATCACAACATCCTCCAATAGCAAAGCCACAAAAGAGCGCAATAAAATAATTTGGTTAATTATCACCATGGTTACACAGGAAATTGGCTGAGGCGCGTTAGGATGAAGTATAGTTCGGATGATTAGGGCCAGGAGTTTTTCTGACTCATGTTACCTGACCACGAAGAAATCCAACCGTAGTTATAGGATACACAGTGCCTTCAGAAAGTATTCACACCCCTTGACTTTTTCCACATTTTGTTGTTAAAGTGGGATAAAAATAGATTTAATTGTCATTTTTTGGCAACGATCTACACAAAATACTCTGTCGAAGTGGAATAAAATACTTTTTTTTTTATCTTTGGGAGAAAAAAAAGAATATATCTTGATTTGATAACTATTCAACCCCCCGAGTCAATACATGTTAGAATAATTTTTGCCAGTGATTTACAACTGAATATTTCTGGGTATGTTTCTTAAGAGCTTTGCACACCTGGATTGTACAATATTTGCCCATTATTCTTAAAAAGAAAAATTCAAGCTCTGTCAAGTTGGTTGTTGATCATTGCTAGACAACCATTTCCAAGTCTTGCCATAGATTTTTAAGCCGATTTCTTAGTCAAAACTGTAACTAGGCCAATCGAACATTCAACATCGTCTTGGTAAGCAATGCCAGTGTATATTTGGCCTTGTATTTTAGGTTATTGTCCTGCTGAAATGTTAATTTGTCTCAGTGTCTGTTGGAAAGCAGACTGAACAAGGTTTTCCTCTAGCATTTTTCCTGTGCTTATCTCTATTCCGTTTCTTTTCCTTCTTAAAAACTCCCTAGTTCTTGTCGATGACAAGCATACACATAACATGATGCGGCCACCACCGTGCTTGAAAATATGAAGAGTGATACTCCGCGATGTGTTGGATTTGCCCCAAACAATAACGCTTTGTATTCAGCACAAAAAGTTCATTTCTTTGCCACATTTTTTGCAGTTTTACTTTACTGCCTTATTACAAACAGGATGCATGTTTGGGAATATTTTTGTTCTGTACAGGCTTCCTTCTTTTCACCCTGTTATTTAGGTTAGTATTGTGGAGTAACTACAATGTTGTTGATCTATCCTCAGTTATCTCCTATCATAGCCATTAAACTCAAACTGTTTTAAAATCACCATTGGCCTTCCTCTCCGGCAACTGAGTTAGGAAGGAGGCCTCTTATCTTTTTAGTGACTGGGTTTATTGATAAACCATCCAAAGTGTAATTAATAACTGCATTATGCTCAAAGGGATATTCAATGTCTGGCTATTTTATTTTTGATCTACCAACAGGTGCCCTTTGCGAACCCTTGGAAAACCTCTCTAGTCTTTGTGGTTGAATCTGTGCCATAACAAAAGGGTTGAATACTTATTGACTCAAGACATTTCAGCTTTTCATTTTTAATTTGTTAACATTTCAAAAATAAATTCCACTTTGACATTATGGGGTATTGTTTGTAGATCAGTGACACAAAATTTAACCAATTTTAAATTCAGGCTGTAACACAACAAAATGTGGAAAAAGTCAAGGGTGGTGAATACTTTCGGAAGGCACTGTAGCTAGTTGCTGCTGTAGTTTTCCCTGGTCAGAAAAGTAGTGTCATGACAATGAGCGTTAACACTTACAGTACAACCCATCCTGAGTGAGAAGCATTCCTATCAAGTGCTCTTTGTATCGACATAACGTATAACCCACCCACGCTGTTGTGAATCTGATCGTTCTTCAATAGGGTTGGTTTCGATGTTCTGCATGTGCTGTACAATAGTTAATGAACTCTGCTCATGGTTGTATGAGATGAAATGTCTCCAAGTGGCTTTGTTGCTGTGTTGTGTGTCTGTCACTTTCTACTGTACCTCATCTGTTTGTCTGTGTGCTGTGCATCAACATCGCAGTTATACTGCTGTGATGTTTTCACAATAGATAATATAAAGAGAACTGCCTTTACAATAAGTTATAATTTACACATTCAAGATAAATTCAGTATGGGAAAAAAATGTTTAACATATAAGAATGGTGTTAAAATGTAGTTACACATTTGCATTATTCTTGTTACCAGCATCTGTCAGAATATCAAATTACATCTGCTAATAAAATAACTTGGGGTTGTGTCCCCAATTCCCCTATTCCCTTCATGGTGAGCTACAGTACTATTGATCAGAGCCCTAGTGCACTAATATAGGGTATCGGGTGCCATTTGGGATGTACACGTTCTGTTTTTAGCATATAGCTCAGATTTCTTCACCGTTGTACTTTTTATTTTATTCAGGCAGTTTGTACGTCACTTTCACTGTATCAGAATCATCTTTAATCTTCAAAGAGGTATGGCTGGACAGAGAACCCTCATGTATGAATTATAACGAAGGGGGAAAAGGAATGTGATTTTTTTATATTTTAAACTCTTATATGAGATTGGAAAAAGTACCGGTAGATAGGCAAGGCACAGCGGCTTCATTGTAAGAACATATATTCACCCTAAACCTCATTCTTTTAATATACTTTTTGCACACTGTATTATCATTTTTGGGATAGATGTATTCTGCACAGATGCTTGTCAAAATCCAATTAAAAGTATGATTCCTTTTCCATTTGTTGAAATGTTTTTTTTTTTCATTATGAATCTAACTGAATGGTTTAATAATTATTTATTTGACATCATAAATTGAATGCTAAATTAATTTGAAAGTTCATTGAATTAATTGAAATGATACATCTCGGATGATAATAATAATAATAATAGAATGAGTGAACATGTTCAGTGCCCTTGTTATAACAATACTAACTGATATTGTGCTCAAGATCACAATCTGTTTAAAAATACAGAAGTAGTTTTCCTTCCTCCATATCACAGTTATTAATTGAGTGATGTTAGGTTGTCAACTTGATTTGTTACCTTTCTGAAGCAGAAAATGAGGCAGCAAAAATATACGAAGCTTAACATTCTGTTCGCCTTTGTGTGTTTTACAGATCAATGTGTGCACATGTCAAGCAAGCCAGTAAAAAAACATATAGACTAGGTCAACCACTGTTTTCTGATCTGGTTAACGATTGGTTTAAAAGAAGAGAATACAATCAATGTTTTACTGAGACTGGAAGGAAATCTCATCCAAGTAAAGTAAATTGAAATTGAGACAGTAATAAGATCGGTCTTGAAGTAAAGTCAATACAAATTGACCGTAATAATGCTTGGTCTACATCCCAAATGGCACCATATTCCCTACATAGTGCATAGGGCTCTGGTCAAAAGTAGTGCACTATGTAGGTCCTTCCCAATAGGAGGCAGCCTTGGTGGCAGCCTCCAAGTAAAGTCAAGTAAATACAATTGGACAGTAATAAATCTTGGTGGCGGCCAGGTAAGTAGATTTCACAGCCCCTGGCTGCCTTCCAAATGGTACCCTATTCCCTTTATGTGGCATTGAGGAGGACATGAGCCAAGTCTAATAAACAAGCAGGTGTGGAGGAGATGATGCATGATGGTCTGGAGATCAATACGGAGGAGAGACTGGCTGTCTGTAAACCCCAGCAAGCTCTCTCCCTCTTTCTATCAATATCTCTCGCTCTCTTGCTTTCTTGTCTCCGTCTGTCTGTCTCTCCCTTCCTCTCTGTAAAGCCCCTCTGACTGGAGGTAGTAAGCAGTCTGTGATGGAAAGGTCAGGGGTTAGTCACATAGATAAGGGTCGCTTGTCATCCCTCAGTGGGAATAATGTGTTTTATAACACATTTGGATTGGTTGACAGTTGACACGATCAAGGTTAGATTTCTGTTTAACTTTATCAGACAAGACCTAACGGCATTCTATTGATGTCTCTTTTCTTGTTAAATCCAGAATTGGATCACTTTCAGGCTATTCCAAATCTCCTCCAGTAATGTAGGATGTTAATGTGTAATTACAAAAAGCAGTATTTTTTTTGTGTGTTTGAACAAGTTGGGAAAATCCCTGGTCTTGGTATTAAGCTCATACAGTACAGTAGATTTCATTCATTACTTCTGAACGGAGTGGTATCCCGAGAGCCCAGCCCTAGCTCCCGATCATGTATATTAGATTACAGTTAGAAGACCAAGCACAAGGGCCAGGCTGTGGAGTAAATAGTAAATTATGATGTTTGTTGTAGTGTGGACAGTCATGACACATACCTGCCCTGAGGGGAAAAGAGAGACCCACACAACTCTCCCTTCTCATAGCTCATTTGGTGGCTCCCCACCCAGTTTGACACCTGCCACTGAGACAGGATGATTAGCATTTCCAATGTATTTCCTTGGGGAAGGGAAGAGTCTCTAATATTTGTGTGTGGAGGTGATGCATCTGTGGAGACAGACAGTCATGAAAACAGTGTTTATTTCAATTCATAGTGGAAAGGGCCACATACTGTAGGCTTTTGGCTATCACTTAAAGAACATTCTATTTGTGTTTTAGGTTGATAAGTCGTGGTGCACACATTACACGGTTTTCTCTTCCCACAGACCAAGCTAATGAGTATCCTAGAGACGAAATATTGCACAGTAACCTATATCATCACAAATAACCAAGACAGAGATAAAATGACCAGATTTTCAGATTTTATTCACATGTACAAACATTCACTTTTAAGGTATTACTGAAGTGCAATTTACAACCTTAGCAGCATGTATTCATATAACTTCAATTTACATCTGAATTAGACATATCTTCATTATCGTCTTCCCATATTGTATTTTTTTATTGTTTAAAATTTGTACAAATATACACTCATTTAATACAACATTACCATTCAGTCATGCCATACTGTTAATATCTCTCAAAATAATCAACGGGTTTTTAACGAAGAATCATTTTGTTATATTTGCCAGAAACCACAAAACTACACTACATGACCAAAAGTATGTGGACACCTGCTGGTCGAACATCTCATTCCAAAATCATGGGCATTAATATGGAGTTGGTCCCCCCTTTGCTGCTATAACAGCCTCCACTCTTCTGGGAAGGCTTTCAACTAGATGTTGGAACATTGCTGCAGGGACTTGCTTCCATTCAACCACAAGAGCATTAGTAAGGTTGGACAATTAGGCCTGGCTCGCAGTCGGCATTTCAATTCATCCCATTCATCCAAAAGGTGTTCAATGGGGTTAAGGTCAGTGCTCTGTGCAGGCCAGTCAAGTTCTTCCACACCAAATTCGACAAACCATTTCTGTATGGACCTCACTTTGTGCACGGGGGCATTGTCATGCTGAAATAGGAAAGGGCCTTCCCCAAACTGTTGCCCCGAAGTTGGAAGCACAGAATCGTTTAGAATATCTTTGTATGCTGTAGCGTTAAGATTTCCCTTCACTGGAACTAAGGGGCCTAGCCTGAACCATTATTCCTCCTCCACCAAACTTTACAGTTGGCACTATGCATTCGGGCAGGTCGCGTTCTCCTGGCATCTGCCAAACCCAGACTCGTCTGTTGGACTGCCAGATGGTGAAGCGGGATTCATCACTCCAGAGAACGTGTTTCCACTGATCCAGAGTACGATGGTGGCGAGCTTTACACCACTCCAGCTGATGCTTGACATTGCACATGGTGATCTTTAGCTTGTGTGCAGCTGCTCGGCCATGGAAACCCATTTCATGCAGCTCCCGACGAACAGTTCTTGTGCTGACGTTGCTTCCCGAGGCAGTTTGGAACTCGGTAGTGAGTATTGCAACCAAGGACAGATGATTTTTACCACGATACACGCTTCAGCACTTGGCGGTTCCATTCTGTGAGCTTGTGTGGCCTACCACTTCACAGCTGAGCCGTTGTTGCTCCTAGATGTTTCCACTTCACAATAACAGCACTTACAGTTGACCGGGCAGCTCTAGCAGGGCAGACATTTGACGAACTGACTTGTTTGAAAGGTGGCATCTTATGATGGTGCCACGTTGGAAGTCACTGAGCTCTTTAGTAAGGCTATTCTACTGCCAATGTTTGTCTATGGAGATTGCATGGCTGTGTGCTCGATTTCATACACCTGTCGGCAATAGGTGTGGCTGAAATATCCAAATCCACTAATTTGAAGGGGTGTCCACATACCTTTGTATATATAGTGTATGTTTGACTAATTGAATGACTATGAAAAATAACTGGTAAAACATACCACAAGCTTCCAACAAAATGTGCCTCTACATTTAATAATAGAGCGAATTAGAAAATAAAAGAGAAATATGTACAAGATGAACTTTCAGAGGGAAAACTAGTTAGATTATTCTTGACAACACATGTATGAAGATGACAAAAGAGTTTGAATTTATTCATGGTTCATTATCACTCCACATAATGTCCTATGTGTACCAGGGTTAAGGTCAATTCCATTTCAATTCAGTCAAAGCATTTAAATGGAATTCACCCCAACCCTGATGTGCACTGTGCTTATGTATGTATGACATGCATCTAGTGATCTGTGATTGGGGTCATACTAGCCTTGACAAACACACAGGGTGGGTTCTCTTTATAAAAGAGAACAACCTTCACTGGATCTCTACTCAACTAACGGGGACAGGGAGGATTTTATAAAAACGTAAATACCTACTCCTGCTATTTTGGAACTCTTCCAATTGAAAAAACGATATCCCACTTTGATGATAATGATGATCCACGTTCTTGTCCGGTGGAACAGTATATCAGAGAAATGATTGTGACAGTATTTCCTACGGTCTACCTGCCCAGTGGACCGTACACACGACCAAAATGGGATCTGAGGCAGAGGAGAGTGATGGACAAGTAAAAACACTGACACATAAGAACTATGACCACTAGGTGACACTGTTACTGTGTTTAATATAATAGCCTGGACTGTTCTCTTCGTGAACTTCAAGGAAAGTGTCAGAGTAAGGTGGGAGGATTTAAACAACATGACGATAATGTATGCATATAACGTTATCGTATTCCTACATTCGAACATCACACACGTAAAAAACAACACATTGACCTAATGATTTGAAATTATTTGACAATACTTGTAATACTAAAATAAAGCATATTTTCAAGATTAAATGGGGGGTGAAAATCGGACATTTGAAATGAACACAAACAAAGTAAGGAGGCCAACGTGGACAAACATGGCCAGGGTTGAGAAGTCAGTGTTTTACAGATGACATTTGATAGTGTGTAGTGTGTTCTAGCGTTCTGAACCTTCACAGACTGGCTTGGGGAGTAGTGAGGATGTGAAACAAAGAAGAGAACGGTTCCTCGCTACCACCCAGCACCTGGGCTATAGAGTAGGGCCAATAGAGAGTTAATGACTCCGCAACTAAACACCAAAATGCATTTTGTTAAGTAGGGTTCTATTTATTGTTTTTCTCCCATTGACGACTGAATGTCAGTCCATTCTGTGTCCTTCCCATCATTGCAAGTAATCGCTCGTCAACCAAACCACTGTAGCAGGTTGGTCACAACCCGGTCACAACCCTTTTACACCAGCTCAAAGTGAGCGCAGCTAACAAGTCAGGCTCACGACTGCTCTATTGTGCGTTAATCAACCCCCCTTTATAATCAACCTGTCAGTGGTAAAAAATCTGAAAAAAACTGTGCCATTCCAATTACAGCGAGAGACCTGACTAAAAAGGTGAAATCAACTCAGAGCGTTAATGACAGGTATTAAAGAAGCTAAGATGGCTGTGGTGTTCTATCTGAAAGGGGAACCCCAGTGTGGGCTAATGGCAGCAGTTATGTTGCTATCACCTCCATTCTCTTCTATTCCCTTTGTGCCACTAAGAGCTGGTGGAATTAACCTGTCGTGGCCACGTCAGAACCTCTAGCTTCGTGACTTGTGTTAGAGTCAGAAGCGAGCGGAGAGAGGTGGAGAGGAGGCGAGAGAGAGGGGAGAGGGGAGAGGAGGAGAGAATGAGATCGCTGAAGGAGAGGGGGTTGAAGATGGCAGAGAGGAACAGAGGGATAGAAAGGGGGTCGAAAGATGAAGTGATAGAGAAAAAGGAGGAGATGGACAGACAAAGAGATGCTGTGAAAAGGGAGAGAGATAGGTGAGATATATGTGAAGGAGGCCTGTGGCAAGCAGGCGTGTGTGTAACGGTGAGTTGTCTATCTGGTTCTCTGTGGTCCTTTTCTCTTTCTCCATCTCTCTGTCCATCACACGTCACAATGACAGGCTCTGTAATTGGCTGGCCCTGTCCCCCATCCCGCTGGAGCTCTGCAGGTGCACCGCCGCCCCCAAATGGCTGATGACAAGATAGCGGCTGCCTTTCACATTGACCAAGGTTACCCTGCCTTCTTTCCTGCCTTCTCCCCGGCTTTGACATGACAACCAGGGACCAGCGGGATAATGAAGGAGAGGTCCGATCAAACCCACTCTCTTTCATTCCCGTTTTCATATATATATATTTTTTTTTTTTGTGGAACTTGAACGACCGACATCAAAGGTGGCTTTTGCCGAGGAGGAGATGGAGGCTTGTAGAGCAAACCAAAGTCAGCGGACAACAATAAAGCCAACTGCCACATGCTCCTTCTACAGACACGCACGCAAACGGACGGATGAACACGGACACACACACCACAGGAAGCTGGTGTGCGTGTGCATAATAATGGCTAGAATGGAGTGAAATGTGTCTTAGTCCTGTAGCAAGAAGCTCTCCTGCTCTGGAGGTTTCTTCACCCAGGTTCCCAGGCCTGTCTCCTGTAGCGATCTGAGCCACTGCTGTTTGGCAGTCTGGTAAGAGCCGGCAGCCATCTTGGCCTCACAGTACATCAGTGGCTGGTCCAAGGGCCCGGAAGCATGGATACTCAACTGGAGAGAGAAGGAAGAAGGAGAAGGAGGGAGAGAAAAAAGGAGAGAGAAATAAAGATGGAGCGAGAAAGACAGAGGGAGAAAAAGACGGGGTAGAGGGTTAGGGTAAGAGAGATAGAGAGCAAAACAAAACTAATGAGCCGGCACAAACGGGGAACTTCAACAGCTGTGTAATCTCCCCATTTAAATTTCACAAGCAATTGAACATTCTCTGTGCTTTTGTGCATTTCCTTTGTTGCGCAGGCAGAAAGAGAAGAGGAGCAGCCGCTAGGCGCGGTGAGAGAGGGGACGTAGGCACAGTCAAGTCACAAAGTTTCTTTGGAGATTACTGTGTCTGCTGTTGCATGCCTTACTGCGCGCGGGGACCAATTTCCAAGGGCGGTGCTCCTCAAGTGCTTCTCCAAATAATTATGGTTATATAATCATTATAATTTAACTGCCACCATTTGGGTGTTGCAGGCATTTACATACATTTTCATAATGAAAATTAAACTGCGCTTTGTGTTTGTTCTAAAATAATAGTCTGCTATTGTGTGATGGGGGGCTGCTGTAGAGTACTGTGGCAGCTGTTGCTGGACACACAGAGACGTCAAGTGGTTCCATGCTACTCACTGAAGCTTGGTTAGTCGCTATTAAAGGCATGGTATGACATTTTTTTTATGCCATGTACAGATATACTATCTTAATTTGACCAGCTTCTCACAGCAGAAAAATAATCCTGCAGCAACATGACATGTGAATTCTTATGTGGATTATAATTAATGGATTATAATAAATGTTTGTGATTGTTACATTTTTCGTTAGGGAAAATCAAGGCTGACATTTTGAAGTGGAAATTACACCTTAGAAGCCTTTCAAACTTCAGAAACCTTTTTTAAACCTCGAACATTCTCTGCAACAACAGAGTGATCGAATTAAGATCGAACATCTGTATTCATTATGATACAGTTTATAGTGTGTGCGTGTTTCTGTCTGCACTACTCACCTTGCGGTACAGCCTTGCCCAGCGGGTGAACAGAGCGTGCTTGCAGAGCCTTGATGGCATCCCAGAGTCCCTCTTCCGTCCCGTAGCCGCGTTGACCACCTCCAGCTGACCGTCCCCACAAGTCCAGTTCACACTGACACACAGAGACTTCCCCGGCTGACGACACTCACCGCTGACACTCAGACCTGCAGGGACGCACAGGAAAAAAGGTCATTTTTCTTTTTAGAATGTGTGTGATTGCTTAAGCCTTTAGTCATATTAGACACAGGGTAATTCCGGTTAACCCAGAACTAAAGACTTGCGTAATTGGTTAGATGCTCGATTAAAGGTAGACTCAGCGAAATGATGTTGCCACGAGTAGCACCGCAGATATTGAGATGAGCGAGATCCAACACTTCGCTCACACAGTCACAAACAGTATCGGCGCATGTGCACGGTATTGCTTCACGCTGTTACAGCGTGTAGCCACAGGACCAAAACAGCAGAGAAGTTGAGCCCCGTGCTTCAACACTGTTGTTGCGGAAATTGACCCGCTATGCTGTTTACTTTCTGCATCTACGTCATATCGCTGAGTCTACCTTTAAGTTCTGGATCCATACATGTTGAGAAGAGATAAAACGAGGATCGGAACTGGAATGCAGAGCTCCACCGTCTCTCTTTGCAAGTTACGGGCAAGTCTATGGGCCAAAAGTACCCTCCCCTTCCGAAATTCAAAAGACACTAAGACCTGCGAAATTGTGATTTGTCCGAATAACCAGTGACGGAAAACCCAAGCACCGTAACTAATGCTGCTGGTTATCTCATGCACCCCGTTGTATCATGACAGATCTACGGTACCGTTTATGTAGTCTGTCCACGAGAGATTAGACACATGGGGACAGGGGACCATCTTGTTAAATAGAGGCCAAGGGACATATTTGCTACACATTTGCACTAATGCAACATCTGAAGGATAAAAAACAGCTGAAACATGAAATTACTGTATGTTTGTTTCACCTGAACCTGAACTTTATACTTCGATTTGCTTTTCATTTCACTTTTTTTGTGGTTAACTCCCTCTAGCAGAGAACAGATGCAACGTTTGCAGTGATGCAAAAGCTTAGTCAACCTGGTTCTCTATCTCCAAGCTGTTTATACACCAGCCTCTCTCCTCAGAGAGCAGTTACTGGGGGGAGAGGGAGAGGAAGAGAGAGCAAGAGACAGAGAGAGAGAGACACTAGGGTGAGAGAGAGAGGGAGAAAGGGATAGGAAACAGGGGGGAGAAAGAAAGAGAGAAAAGACAGAGAGTGAAAGAAAATGAAAGACCGAGGGTCTATCAAGCATGCGAGTGTGCATTTCATTAAAGGGAAACGTGTTGACGTGGATAATGTAACATGGGTGTTTGAAGCTTCACTATCTCTGTGGTAAACACTGTGCCTGAGATACTGAGGTCCCTCACTGGACTCCTCAATCAGACACAGCCTCTCACATCCAATTAGCTAGCCTAGCGCTCCGATAGCACTCTGCAGGAAAAGCAGTGGAGGGTAGGAGGAGAGGTGGAGGATAGGTGGCGAGGAAGAAAATGGGATGAGGAAGAGATGAGTTGAAGAGGAGGATATTGAGAAAGGAGGATGGTGAGGAGAGAAGAAGGGCAGGGAGGGGGAGGAGGAAGAGGAGGAGGAGAGGAGACTCAGCCACTAGACTTCATGTACAATGAATTAGCACCCAGCGTTACAGAACAAGAGAAGTGACAACCAGTCCCCCCCTACGGACACAGGGAATTAGCACCCCTGCTGAGTGCAGCTAAAAAAGACTTACGCACTCTAGCAGCATTGTCAAGACATCAACACTGATTATAATGTAGTTATGCACTGGTGGAAACAAAGTAGAAAATACAAGTAGGAATGTTTACCTTGACACAGGGTAACTAAGAACTCATGCAAAGTACGATGCATCCATAATATGTCTCCATTTGAATAAAATGTTTAAGTCTGGACAAGTGTCCATATTAATGATATGATCGAATCGCTCATAATTAATAACGCTATTACTATTGCAGTAGTTAGTAGATGGATCAGTTTTGATAAAGATACCTTAAGAAAAAAGACTTGGTCATATAATTGTATGGAAACAAAGCCATGCATTCTGAGATATAACACAAAATAGATTAAACACATATTCTCAGTGATCATCTTTCTCTGTGGCAGACTCATTCCCCCATCCTCCCATCTTCACTCTTCCATTCACCAGTCTTTCATTCCTCTCTTCCTTCTTTTCTATAGCTTTTCAGAGCTGGAATGAATTGCCTGCCGACATAACAATCACCTAGTCTCTTATTATCATCCCTCCTTTCTCTTACAGAGACACACCTCTTTGAACAAAAGACTCCCCCCTCCTCTCCCTCTCTCTCTCTCCTGTCTCCCTCCTCTCCCTCTCCTGTCTCCCTCCTCTCCCATCTCTCTCTCTTTCTCCCTCTCCTGTCTCCCTCCTCTCCCTCTCCTGTCTCCCCCCTCTCCCTCTCCTGTCTCCCTCCTCCCCCTCTCCTGTCTCCCTCCTCTCCCTCTCCTGTCTCCCTCCTCTCCCTCTCTCTCTCTTTCTCCCTCTCCTGTCTCCCTCCTCTCCCTCTCCTGTCTCCCTCCTCTCCCTCTCCTGTCTCCCTCCTCTCCCTCTCCTGTCTCCCTCCTCTCCCTCTCCTGTCTCCCTCCTCTCCCTCTCCTGTCTCCCTCCTCTCCCTCTCTCTCTCTTTCTCCCTCTCCTGTCTCCCTCCTCTCCCTCTCCTGTCTCCCTCCTCTCCCTCTCCTGTCTCCCTCCTCTCCTGTCTCCCTCCTCTCCCTCTCTCTCTCTTTCTCCCTCTCCTGTCTCCCTCCTCTCCCTCTCCTGTCTCCCTCCTCTCCCTCTCCTGTCTCCCTCCTCCCCCTCTCCTGTCTCCCCCTCTTTCTCCATCTCTCCCCCTCTCTCTCTATCATACTGCCTCTATTCATGCCTCATTTGATCCCTTCAATCGACTTGACTCTTGTGTCTCTGTAATAGCCAATTAGATTTTTCTGTGAAGTCTTGATCAGTTTCTCTATTCTAGTTAGCGCTCTGCAGGTAGCTCATGAAGTAGACCAATTCAAACCTGTGGTTATGTGATGTAGAATAATTATAATAGCTGGAAAATTTAAATATTCATTTCAAAAACCCACCACCACTACCGCTACAATTACTTCAAGAACCATTTCTGTGGCCACTGCTTAGAGCCGTGCACGCACATGCAGCATTAACATTGAGTGGACAACTGAAAAGTCCAAAATGTGAGCAAGGCGAAATGCAGTACCGGCAACGCATGATACATGCAACTTAGAACTGTGAATGTGGAGGGGAAAACACTTTATTAGACCACGCCACATCCAAGAAAAATGTTAATTGAAAAGTCTTAAATGTGATTGAGGCAAAAGGCAGCACTGGCAATGCATGATACCTACAATGTAAACGCTCTCTAATAGTAAAAGTAACTCCAGGCCGTGTCTCCAGTGTGGTGTCTCCCGGTTTGGTTAAATCCAGGTGACTTTTTGAAGGACAACCTCATTGATGTATTTAGCCCCCTCTGCTCTCTGCTGCAGGTGGAGTCATTTGGTTGGCAGTGATAAGAGCTCCTGGGGAAGTCAGTCAGAGCCAGAGCCTTTCATATGACAGGACTTAAAATAACCCAGCCATTTCCCTGAACAAGAGGCCCAGACACAATGGTGGAGGATCTCATCAGGGCAGGATGAATGAAAAGGTGGAGGGAGGGTGGAGGAGGAGGGAGTATGGGCCCTGGGTCCTGGGAGTGAATGGAATGAACCATCCATCCCTCCCCCTCTCTCTCTCTCTCGCTCCCCCTCTCTCTCCCCCTCTCCATCCACCTCCTCTTTGCTCACTCCCTCCTCCACAATGAATGGTTGTCTGATAAGAGCTGTGATTACATTGATTTGGAGTAGGGCCATCTCTCCAATGACCCCCTCTCCTCTCCTCCTCCCCCAGCCCTCCCCCTGTCCTCTACTGGCTCAGACAGCAAAGATACACACACACACACACACACACACACACACACACACACACACACACACACACACACACACACACACACACACACACACACACACACACACACACGCACACACACACGCACACACACACACACAAAGCCACGCCCCAGTAAATACATAGACATAGCATTCTCTGATGTCCGTCTGCGATTTCAGCCTTGCACTGAGTTTACAAAGTTTATTTTCAAGCGTGTAGGCCCGTCTTTTCAGCCTAGCTTGGACTCCCCGTTTCCTTCCTCTTCTTAGTCGCCATAAATAGCCATAAAAAAAAGCTAAGTTGAGCAGGAACCGGCAAGAAGCGCGCCCTCCTCAGCGCCACCGTCTTAGACACACCAGCTGTCGGTGCCCATCGAAGCCTTCCTCCCAGACAAGATTAACACATTCTGTGCTTGCTTCGAGGCAGACAATACCGAGCCATCCAGGAAGACTCTCGCTGCTCCAGACGACCAGGTGCTTTCACTCTCAGAGGTAGACGTGAGGAAAACTCTCAAAAGAGTGAATACAAAGCCGCTGGCCCAGATGGCGTCCCTGGCTGCATCCTCAGCATGTGTGCTAACCAGCTGGCGGGCATCTTCTCGGACATCTTCAACTTGTCCCCGTCCCAGGCTGTAGTCCCCACCTACTTTAAGGAAACCAACACTGTCCCAGTGCCCAAGAAAAACAAAGTGACATTCCCAAATGACCTGGGTCATCATGAAGTGCTTCGAGAGGCTGGTCATTGCCCACATCAAGGCCAGCATGCCAGACACACTGGATCCACTCCAATTTGCCTACCGCTCCAACTAGAGGTCTTCACAGGTCCAAAAAGTTGAAGTGGACCTGGGGCTTTCCCACTCGGGCCCGATCTGCATAAATACATTTTTTTAAATATAGAGACCCATTCCGAACGGACCAGAGGACAACTAGACCCATTCCGTATATAGACATGGTCGGATACAGACCAGGTCTGATACGAGAGAGGGAAGCAGCAGAAAAATCATATTTGATGGTAAGTAGCCTAGCTACGGCACCTATTAGTCTACTATAGCGCGAGTCAATTGGTTGGTTGCTGTCTCTCGTCTCTCCCTCCCTGCTCCCTGTGTCACTTGCTTACAGTACAGCCCCTCCCTCACACCTCTCTCCCTCCTCTCATGCTTTATCAGCACCAGTTAATAAAGTAGCTTAAAATATTATTACTTAGTATCTGTCTTGATTGCATCAAACCGGGAGAAGCTAGTTTAAATAGCTAACGTTAGCTAGCTAGGCTAATTGAGGCTGCAGTGCATTCAGAATATAAAGTAGCAGCCTACCTGTTGGCTCTTGGTCATTGTAGCCTATCCTTCTCCTTCATTTTAATTCCATCTTCCACTGATTAGTTATCTCCTAACCTTTGCCACACACGGCGGCTCTATGACTGTAGCCTATTGCCGCTTTGATGACTTATGATTGGGTAACAACAAGCTACAAGCGCCACACTCCACTCTCGTGAAAAGCAAGAGCAGCAGCATAAATTATAAAATGTCTCTCTCTCTCGACTGCAGCAGTTGCGTTCGGATCAGTCAGTTAAAATTGGCCCGTGACAATCATAACAGATCCGACCCAGACCTGTGACATTATTTAGAATTCTGTATCCGGACCCACTCTGGTTTATTCTACCGCCTTTTACTTTATGTTCATATTCTTATCTTTTCTTATTTCTTATTGTTGTTGTATTGTTGAGAAGGCACCTGCAAGTAAGCACTTCGTTGGACGATGTATACCATGCGCATCCTGTACATAGGACTAATAAAACTTGAAACACACTCAGAAGGATGTCTAGAATGACAGGCAGAATGCTTGTGGCAGATGTCTGTGGCCACGTCTGTTTTGTTTTGAGGTTCTGCTTGTCCAAGGTAAAGGTCACCATTCTGCCCTTTGTCAACAACGACGAAATGAAAGAGAAACATTTCTCAAAGAATTTATGTCAACCTTTGAGCAAAACATTCAGATTTCGAGCAGAAGGAGCAATTATCTTATGGAGACATACTATGTCCTTTACGTGGGGACTGTCTTCAGTACCTAACTTAATATTTCAGACAACTTCCAAGTGACTCTACAGTGTTCTTGGTTGTTCAATGATAAATTCATTATGACCATCATCAGTAAAGGTCCTTCTGTAAAATAATCACTCCTGATGATGATGGAGCTGTAAAAATATTCATCCTTATGACACCTAATTACCCAGAGTTCTGTGGCACTGGGGATCTTTAGAGAGGGAAAATGCCCTTCAAGAGTAATGTGCACGACCTACCTCCCTAGCCGTGTGTGTATGGAGGGTGAACACACTGTTATCCAAAAACATATCCAAAGTCAAAACTATCATCGTGATACATTTTGTATAGCGTTGCATTGTCTCTGTCTGTCTGTCTGTCTGTCTGTCTGTCTGTCTGTCTGTCTGTCTGTCTGTCTGTCTGTCTGTCTGTCTGTCTGTCTGTCTGTCTGTCTGTGTGTCTCTTACCACTAAGAAGAGGCTGGTTGCGTCTGTAAGCGACAGGCAGCGGTCCGAGGCACTCCAGTCTTTGACTCATCACCCTGTTGAGGTGACCCGGGTGTCTGAGGCTGCCCACCGTCAGACTGTGGAGGTACACCGGCTCCACAAAGTGACTCAACAATGCCCCCTGCAGTCCCAGGACGTTCCATCTACAGGAAAGGAGAGGGGGGAGATGAGAGAGAGAGCGAGGAGAGGAGAGAGAAAGAGTGGGGAGAGAGAAGAAGAGAGAGGAGGAAATAGAGGAAAGGTGAAGAGAAGAAGGAGAGAGGGGAGAAAAGAGAGGAGAGGGGAGAAAAGAGAGGAGAGTAGAGAGGGCAGACAGAAGGAGCGTCAGTGATGGACAGAGACAATCTGATCATTATCTGGCCAAAGGACGTGACAAGATAGGGAACAAATGGTGACACACACACACACACACTCAACAAAGGTCAGAGCATTATCACTCATTACAGCCACCCAGATATTATCATTCATATATTCAACATTGACATCAGGGTTAATGCACTTCTAGCAGGTTTGTGCTTACAGGTGTGCTTTTCTTTCTCGAGGACCAGGGACAAGGGCAATCACCTCTGATTTTGTTTAGGAAGATCCACGAGTGACACATAATCAATAAAGCTCTAATCCTGTCTGCATCTGTTACACAGAAGTGTGGTGGTGAGATAGTACTATACTGGTGGTGAGATAGTCGTATATTGGTGGTGAGATAAGCCTATACTGGTGGTGAGATAGTAAAATACTGGTAGTGAGATAGTACTATACTGGTGGTGAGATAGAAATATACTGGTGGTGAGGTAGAACTATACTGGTGGCGAGATAGACCTATACTGGTGGCGAGATAGTAATATACTGGTGGTGAGACAGGCCTATACTGGTGGTGAGATAGTACTATACTGGTGGTGAGATATTGTAGTACTATACTGGTGGTGAGGGAGTACTATATTGGTGGTGAGATGATAGTACTATACTGGTGGTGAGAGTACTGTACTTGTGGTGAGATATTAATTTAATATACTGATGGTGAGATAGAAATATACTGGTGGTGAGATAGTACTATAGTGGTGGTGAGATAATGTAGTATTATACAAGTGGTGAGATAGTACTATACTGATGGTGAGATAGTCCAATACTGGTGGTGAGATAGTCCAATACTGGTGGTGAGATAGTTATATACTGGTGGTGAGATAATACCTTACTGGTGGTGAGATGATATTATACTGGTGGTGAGATGATACTATACTGGTGGTGAGATAGTTATATACTGGTGGTGAGATAATACCTTACTGGTGGTGAGATGATACTATACTGGTGGTGAGATGATACTATACTGGTGGTGAGATGATACTATACTGGTGGTGAGATGATACCATACTGGTTGTGAAGTACTGCAGTACTATACTGGTGGTGAGATTATACTATGCTGGTGGTGAGATAATGAGGTACTATACTGGTGGTAAGACACTACAGCACTATACTGGTGGTGAGGTGATACTATACTGGTGGTGAGATGATACTACTACTTGTGAAGGTGGTAAATGACCTTTTAATGACGTCAGACCGAGGCTCTGCATCTGTCCTTGTGCTCCTAGATCTTAGTGCCGCTTTTGATACCATCGATCACCACATTCTTTTGGAGAGATTGGAAACCAAATTGGTCTACATGGACAAGTTCTGGCCTGGTTTAGATCTTATCTGTCGGAAAGATATCAGTTTGTCTCTGTGAATGGTTTGCCCTCTGACAAATCAATTGTAAATTTCGGTGTTCCTCAAGGTTCCGTTTTAGGACCACTATTGTTTTCACTATACATTTTACCTCTTGGGGATGTCATTCGAAAACATAATGTTAAATTTCACTGCTATGCGGACGACACACAGCTGTACATTTCAATGAAACATGGTGAAGCCCCAAAATTGCCCTCGCTAGAAGTCTGTGTTTCAGACATAAGGAAGTGGATGGCTGCAAACTTTCTACTTTTAAACTCGGACAAAACAGAGATGCTTGTTCTAGGTCCCAAGAAACAAAGAGATCTTCTGTTGAATCTGACAATTAATCTGGATGGTTGTACAGTCGTCTCAAATAAAACTGTGAAGGACCTCGGCGTTACTCTGGACCCTGATCTCTCTTTTGAAGAACATATCAAGACTGTTTCAAGGACAGCTTTTTTCCATCTACGTAACATTGCAAAAATCAGAAACTTTCTGTCCAAAAATGACGCAGAAAAATTAATCCATGCTTTTGTTACTTCTAGGCTGGACTACTGCAATGCTCTACTTTCCGGCTACCCGGATAAAGCACTAAACAAACTTCAGTTAGTGCTAAATACAGCTGCTAGAATCCTGACTAGAACCCAAAAATTTGATCATATTACTCCAGTGCTAGCCTCCCTACACTGGCTTCCTGTTAAGGCAAGGGCTGATTTCAAGGTTTTACTGCTAACCTACAAAGCATTACATGGGCTTGCTCCTACCTATCTTTCCGATTTGGTCCTGCCGTACATACCTACACGTACGCTACGGTCACAAGACGCAGGCCTCCTAATTGTCCCTAGAATTTCTAAGCAAACGGCTGGAGGTAGGGCTTTCTCCTATAGAGCTCCATTTTTATGGAATGGTCTGCCTACCCATGTGAGAGATGCAGACTCAGTCTCAACCTTTAAGTCTTTACTGAAGACTTATCTCTTCAGTAGGTCCTATGATTAAGTATAGTCTGGCCCAGGAGTGTGAAGGTGAACGGAAAGGCTGGAGCAACGAACCGCCCATGCTGTCTCTGCCTTGCCGGTTCCCCTCTTTCCACTGGGATTCTCTGCCTCTAACCCTATTACAGGGGCTGAGTCACTGGCTTACTGGTGTTCTTCCATGCCGTCCATGGGAGGGGTGCGTCACTTGAGTGGGTTGAGTCACTGACGTGGTCTTCCTGTCTGGGTTGGCGCCCCCCCCTTGGGTTGTGCCATGGCGGAGATCTTTGTGGGCTATACTCGGCCTTGTCTTAGGACGGTAAGTTGGTGGTTGTAGACATCCCTCTAGTGGTGTGGGGGCTGTGCTTTGGCAAAGTGGGTGGGGTTAGATCCTGCCAGTTTGGCCCTGTCCGGGGGTATTATAGGATGGGGCCACAGTGTCTTCTGATCCCTCCTGTCTCAGCCTTCAGTATTTATGCTGCAGTGGTTTATGTGTCGGGGGGCTAGGGTCAGTCTGTTACATCTGGAATATTTCTCTTGTCTTATCCGGTGTCCTGTGTGAATTTAAATATGCTCTCTCTAATTCTCTCTTTCTCTCTTTCTTTCTTTCTCTCGGAGGACCTGAGCCCTAGGACCATGCCTCAGGACTACCTGGCATGATGACTCCTTGCTGTCCCCAGTCCACCTGGCCATGCTGCTGCTCCAGTTTCAACTGTTCTGTCTGCGGCTATGGAACCCTGACCTGTTCACCGGACGTGCTTGTTTCACCCTCGACAACTACTATGATTATTATTATTTGACCATGCTGGTCATTTATGAACATTTTAACATCTTGACCATGTTCTGTTATAATATCCACCCGGCACAGCCAGAAGAGGACTGGCCAACCCTCATAGCCTGGTTCCTCTCTAGGTTTCTTCCTAGGTTTTTGGCCTTTCTAGGGAGTTTTTCTTAGGGAGTTTTTCCTAGCCACCGTGCTTCTTTCACATGCATTGCTTGCTGTTTGGGGTTTTAGGCTGGGTTTCTGTACAGCACTTTGAGATTTCAGCTGATGTACGAAGGGCTATATAAATACATTTGATTTGATTTGATACTATACTGGTGGTGAGATAATACTATACTGGTGGTGAGATAGTAATACTGATGGTGCTATAGTACTATACTGGTGGTGAGATACTGCAGTACTATACTGGTGGTGAGATGATACTATACTGGTGGTGAGATGATACTATACTGGTGATGAGATAATACTATACTGGTGGTGAGATAGTAATACTGATGGTGCTATAGTACTATACTTGTGGTGAGATACTGCAGTACTATACTGACGGTGAGGGATTACTATATTGGTGGTGAGATGATAGTACTATACTGGTGGTGAGACAGTACTGTACTTGTGGGGATATATTAATTTAGTATACTGATGGTGAGATGATACCTTACTGGTGGTGAGATGATACTATGCTGGCGGTGAGATGATACCATACTGGTGGTGAGATGATACCATACTGGTGGTGAAGTACTGCAGTACTATACTGGTGGTGAGATACTACAGTACTATACTGGTGGTGAGATACTACAGTACTATACTGGTGGTGAGATGATACTATACTGGTGGTGAGATAGTAATACTGATGGTGCGATAGTACTATACTGGTGGTGAGATACTGCAGTACTATACTGGTGGTGAGATGATACTATACTCGTGGTGAGATAATACTATACTGGTGGTGAGATAGTAATACTGATGGTGCAATAGTACTATACTGGTGGTGAGATACTGCAGTACTATACTGGTGGTGAGATGATACTATACTGGTGGTGAGATGATACTATACTGGTGGTGTCAGTAAATGCTAGGAGTGGTGGTAGGAGTCAGGCGCAGAGAGCAGAGGTAAGGAGATAATGTGTTTATTCCGTAACACAACAAAAACGGTTGACGCACATAAAACAACACTATTCGATCGCCAGCACATCCAATAACAAAACACACTGACGCAAATAATCCCGCACAAACCTGGGCGGGCTACACAGGCTTAAATAACCAAAATCAAGAGAACCAAATGAGGAACAGGTGCAAACAATCAGACATACCAAACGAAAAGGAAAAAGGGATCAGCGGCGGCTAGCAGGCCGGCGACGACGACCGCCGAGCCTGCTAGCGGTGGGATTCGTGACAGTACCCCCCCCTGACGCGCGGCTCCTGCTGCGCGCCGCCACCGGCCTCGAGGGCGACCCGGAGGACAAGGCGCAGGGCGATCCCCATGAAGGTGGTGGAATTCCCTCAGTAGTGGGGGGTCCAAAATGTCCCTCCTAGGTACCTAGCACCTCTCCTCCGCGCCGTACCCCTCCCAGTCGACGAGGTACTGTAGGCCCCCCCCCCGAAGTCTGGAGTCCAGAATGGCACGTATCTTATACGCCGGGGACCCCCCAATGTCCAGCGGGGGTGGAGGAACCTCCGGCACCTCACCTTCCTGCATGGGACCAGCCACCACCGGCCTGAGGAGAGACACATGAAAATGAAACGAGGGGTTAATACGGTAGTAAGATGGAAGTTGTAACCGGTAACACACCTCGTTTATCCTCCTCAGGACTTTAAACGGCCTTACACACTGCGGGCCCAGCTTCCGGCAGGGCAAGCGGAGGGACAGGTTTCGAGCCGAGAGCCAGACTCGATCCCCTGGTGCAAACACAGGGGTCTCACTGCGGTGCTGGTCAGCGCTCTTCTTCTGCCGTCCACTCGCCTTAGTGAGTGCGTCTTGGATGGCTCTCCAAGTGTCCTTCGAGTGCTGCACCCAATCCTCCACCGCAGGAGCCTCGGTCTGGCTCTGGTGCCATGGAGCCAGGACCGGCTGTTAGCCCAACGCACTGAAACGGTGACATGTTGGTCGAGGAGTGACGTAGGGAATTTTGTCTATTTCTGCCCATGGGACGTATCTCGCCCATTCCCTGGGCCGGTCCCGGCAATACGTCCTTAGAAACCTACCCACCTCTTGGTTCACTCTCTCCACCTGCCCATTACTTTCGGGGTGGAAACCCGAGGTCAGGCTGACCGAGACCCCAACCAGTCCATGAACGCCCTCCAAACTCTGGACGTGAACTGGGGACCCCGATCAGAAACGATGTCCTCGGGCACCCCGTAGTGCCGGAAGACATGGGTGAACAGGGCCTCCGCAGTCTGCAGGGCCGTAGGGAGACCGGGCAACGGGATGAGACGGCAGGACTTCGAGAACCGATCCACAACGACCAGGATTGTGGTGTTCCCCTGAGATACGGGAAGGTCAGTGAGGAAGTCCACTGATAAGTGCGACCACGGCCGCTGTGGAACGGGGAGGGGGTGTAATTTCCCTCTAGGCAGGTGTCGAGGAGCCTTGCTCTGAGCGCACACCGAGCAGGAGGAAACATAAAACCGCACGTCCTTACCCAAGGTGGGCCACCGGTACTTTCCCCTCAGGTTCCGCACTGTCCTCTCGATCCCAGGGTGACTTGAAGAGGGGAGATTATGGGCCCATCGAATCAATCGATCACGGAGACCAAGTGGCACGTACTGAACACCTGCTGGATACTGCGATGGTGCAGGTTCCAACCGTAACGCCCGCTCGATCTCCGCGTCCAACTCCCATACCACCGGAGCTACCAAGCACGACGCTGGGAGGATGGGAGTTGGATCGATGGCCCTCTCCTCGGTGTCATATAGGCGGGACAGTGCGTCAGCCTTTGTGTTCTGTGAACCTGGCCGATAAGAGATAGTGAAACGGAAACGGGTAAAGAACATGGCCCACCTGGCCTGACGTGGATTCAGTCTCCTAGCTGCCCGGATGTACTCGAGATTACGGTGGTCAGTCCAGATGAGAAAAGGGTGCTTAGCCCCCTCAAGCCAATGTCTCCACACCTTCAGAGCCTTGACCACAGCTAACAACTCCCCATCCCCCACGTCATAGTTCTGCTCCGCCGGCCCGAGCTTCCTAGAAAATAAAGCGCACGGGCGGAGTTTGAGTGGCGCGCACGAGTGCTGTGATAGCACGGCCCCCACCCCAGTCTCGGACGCGTCCACCTCCACTATGAATGCCAAAGAGGGGTCCGGATGAGCCAGCACGGGAGCGTCAGTAAACAGCTCCTTCAGGCGACTGAACACTCTGTTTGCCTCTGCTGACCAGCGCAAGCGCGCCGGACCCCCCTTCAGCAGTGAGGTAATGGGAGCAGCAACTTGACCAAAGCCCCGGATAAACCTCCGGTAGTAATTGGCAAACCCTAAAAACTGCTGCACCTCCTTTACCGTGGTCGGAGTTGGCCAATTTCGCACGGCTTTAACACGGTCATCCTCCATCACCACCCCCGAGGTGGAAATGCGATACCCCAGGAAGGAAACGGCTCGTTTGAAAAACTCAGATTTCTCAGCCTTAACGTACAGGTCATTCTCCAGCAGTCGCCCAAGCACCTTGCGCACCAGGGAGACATGCGCGGCGCGGGTGCACGGGGAAAGGTTGGTCCAACGACACCAGGGGAATCCCTAGCCTTAACGCGAGCCCACGATCCATAAAGTTTCCAGCTGCGCCTGAATCGACTAGCGCCTTATGCTGGAAAGAGGGAGAAAACAAGGGGAAAGTTACTAATACGAACATATGACCAACAGGGAGCTCTGGGTGAGGTTGGTGCTTACTCACCTGAGGTGGACGAGGAGTGCTCCGCCTGCCATCCCGATTCCCAGAGGAGCTCCCCCAGCACCGGTCGGCAGTGTGTCCTCTCCGACCACACTGGGTACAGGAGGAGCCTCCTCCTCCGGTTCCCCTCGACGCGGCCCCCCTAGCTCCATAGGGATGGGAGCAGGAGGGCCTGGAGGTGGAACCAACAGGGCCCGGTCTGGACGTCCGCGGGCAGCCAGCAGGTTGTCGAGGCGAATGGACATGTCTATTAGTTCATCCAGTGAGAGGGTAGTGTCCCGACAGCCTAGCTCCCGGCGGACGTCCTCTCGGAGGCTACACCGATAGTGGTCCATAAGGGCCCTGTCGTTCCACCCCGCTCCAGCAGCCAAGGTCCGGAACTCCAGAGCAAAGTCCTGTGCGCTCCTGCCGCAGGTGGAACAGCCGTTCACCCGCCGCCCGGCCCTCTGATGGGTGGTCGAACACGGCCCGGAAACGGCGGGTGAACTCGGGGTAGTGATCCCTTGCCGAGTCTGGGCCATACCACACTGCGTTAGCCCACTCCAGGGCACGTCCCGTTAAGCAGGAGACGAGGACGCTTACGCTCTCCTCTCCCGAGGGAGTCGGACGAACGGTAGCCAGGTACAACTCCAACTGCAGCAGGAACCCCTGGCACCCAGCCGCCGCTCCATCGTACTCCCTGGGGAGAGCCAGGCGCAAGGCTCCGGGTCCGGACGCTGGCGGAGGGGTAGATGGGGGAAGGGGAATTGGTGCTGGGGATGCGGTAGGAAGGCCACTCCTCTCCCATCGGTCCATCCTCTCCATCATCTGATCCATCGCTGAGCCGATTCGGTGGAGAATGGTGGTATGATGGAGGACCCTTTCCTCCATCGATGGGAGAGAAGGGGATGCTGCTCCTGCTGACTCCATAGCTGGTGCGGGATTCTGTCAGTAAATGCTAGGAGTGGTGGTAGGAGTCAGGCGCAGAGAGCAGAGGTAAGGAGATAATGTGTTTATTCCGTAACACAACAAAAACGGTCGATGCCAACACAACCGGCGTGAAATGCGAGGTGCCCAAAAACAACAGGTACACAGCACGCACATAAAACAACACTATTCGATCGCCAGCACATCCAATAACAAAACACACTGACGCAAATAATCCCGCACAAACCTGGGCGGGCTACACAGGCTTAAATAACCAAAATCAAGAGAACCAAGGAAAAAGGGATCAGCGGCGGCTAGTAGGCCGGCGACGACGACCGCCGAGCGCCGCCCGAGCAGGCAGGGGAGCCACCTTCGGTGGGATTCGTGACAGGTGGTGAGATAATACTATACTGGTGGTGAGATAGTAATACTGATGGTGCGAAAGTACTATAATGGTGGTGAGAAACTACAGTACGATACTGGTGGTGAGATGATACTATACTGGTGGTGAGATAGTAATACTGATGGTGCGATAGTACTCTACTGGTGGTGAGATGATACTATACTGGTGGTGAGATAATACTATACTGGTGGTGAGATAGTAATACTGATGGTGCGATAGTACTATACTGGTGGTGAGAAACTACAGTACGATACTGGTGGTGAGATGATACTATACTGGTGGTGAGATGATACTATACTGGTGGTGAGATACTGCAGTACTATACTAGTGGTGAGATACTGCAGTACTATACTGGTGGTGAGATGATACTATACTGGTGGTGAGATGATACTATACTGGTGGTGAGATGATACTATACTGGTGGTGAGATACTGCAGTACTATACTGGTGGTGAGATGATACTATACTGGTGGTGAGATAATACTATACTGGTGGTGAGATAGTAATACTGATGGTGTGATAGTACTATACTGGTGGTGAGATAATACTATACTGGTGGTGAGATAGTAATACTGATGGTGCGATAGTACTATACTGGTGGTGAGAAACTACAGTACGATACTGGTGGTGAGATGATACTATACTGGTGGTGAGATACTGCAGTACTATACTGGTGGTGAGATGATACTATACTGGTGGTGAGATGATACTATGCTGGTGGTGAGATACTGCAGTACTATACTGGTGGTGAGATGATACTATACTGGTGGTGAGATAATACTATACTGGTGGTGAGATACTGCAGTACTATACTGGTGGTGAGATGATACTATACTGGTGGTGAGATGATACTATGCTGGTGGTGAGATGATACTATACTGGTGGTGAGATGATACTATACTGGTGGTGAGATGATACTATACTGGTGGTGAGATGATACTATACTGGTGGTGAGATAATACTATACTGGTGGTGAGATAGTAATACTGATGGTGTGATAGTACTATACTGGTGGTGAGAAACTACAGTACGATACTGGTGGTGAGATGATACTATACTGGTGGTGAGATGATACTATACTGGTGGTGAGATACTACAGTACTATACTAGTGGTGAGATACTGCAGTACTATACTGGTGGTGAGATGATACTATACTGGTGGTGAGATGATACTATACTGGTGGTGAGATGATACTATACTGGTGGTGAGATGGTACTGTACTGGTGGTGAGATGATACTATACTGGTGGTGAGATGATATTATACTGGTGGTGAGATAGTAATACTGATGGTGTGATAGTACTATACTGGTGGTGAGATAATACTATACTGGTGGTGAGATACTGCAGTACTATACTGGTGGTGAGATGGTACTATACTGGTGGTGAGATGATACTATACTGGTGGTGAGATGATACTATACTGGTGGTGAGATTATATTATACTGGTGGTGAGATAGTAATACTGATGGTGTGATAGTACTATACTGGTGGCGAGATAGTACACTGGTGGCAGACCTGGTTTCAAATACTATTTTAAATAATTTCAAATAATTTAGTTGCAAAACTGAAAACCCCACCCATCTGTCACTCCAAATAGTATTTGAACCCAGATCTGAATGGTGGAGAGATACTAGGTCTAGATGTCTCTAGACTGCCTTGTCATTTGCTGTATAGACTAATCTATTTTCCAGAATACATTAACAAATGGATGGGGCATAATTACCAAGTTTATAATGATTTCCTCCTTTCAGAGCAAAAGAACAAAGATATAGAAGCCCTCTGTGTGTACCTGGGTTGTGTAGCTGTGTACTCACTCACACAAGCATTGGACTAAAGAACTTATGAGAAGCGCAATCAGAGGCAAACATTATGTTGCTCATTTTTACACCATTGTTCTTTTTGTTAATCAATGTATCTTTATCATGGCTGCAATAATTGCAATTATCTTTTCCTCTCGCATCCCCGTTCATGACTAATAATGAGTCATTATGTTTTTTGCTTCCCCGAGCAGTCAATTAACATCGACGTTTTCCAAGAATCGCTAAAGTGCGCTAACTGCGGCCCCGGCTGTACCTGCGCCACCACAATCTGTTAGTGGGATCTGTCCTACCTTTCCCAAACAAAACAAAGAGCTCTATTCTCTCTTTTCCCCTCCCGCTACTTCCACCAAAACAGAAATGATTTAGCTTGAAATATTAATTTACCTAGGAAGCAACGCTGTGAATTAGAAACATATTTTAATCTCATGCAAGAAAAGACAGCCATCTGGCTGTTGCATGGATTTTAAAGGGGGAGACTCCCTCCCTCCCTTCTCTCTCTATCCCTCCTTCTATCCCTCCCTCCTCCTCTCCGTAAACGGAGACCATTAAAGTAATGTGTTCATCTACATAAAATCCAAATGGAAGATAAAGGTTCATAGTCATATGAAAGCCATTTAGGCCCTTCAATTAAAACAAGTCATTGACTTAATCAAACATCCACTCTCTGGTCAATCAGGTGCCCAACCCTGTTGTGCTTTTTCAAAAACACTAACGATAACAATAATGACAATAGTAACGATCACAATAATGACAGCAATAGTAATGATGATTAAAAAAAATATATGAAAAAAAGCTTTCATGGTGGTTCATTTACCGTAACATAACTTTACGCCTACGCAAACAGACATGATGACATGAGAGAGTGGGGGATGAATGAATGGAGGGAGATATATGATGAAGGGAGGGATACAACAAGGAGTGTAACTGTGGGACAAACAGACAGTGGCAGTAGGGCAGGCTTCACCTCGGATGTGTCTATTTACAGCTCAAATAGTATGGCTACACTAGGATAAAAGGCTAAAGCCCCCTCTCCTCTCTCTCTTTCTCTCTCAACCCTCTTTATCCCTCTCTCTTTCACCCTGACCTTAATTATCTAGGCCTTTACTGACCCACTCACTTCAGTGGAGGCCAAGGATAATTTACAAGGATATAAAACGGAGAAAGAAGAGTGGAGAGGGAGAGAAAGGGTGTCGGACGGTATCTAGCTTGGTGGAAAGAAAGGAAGAAAGAAAGAAAGGAAGTAGGATGTCCCTTTTCCTTTCCCCTGACTGCCGTGTCGTATCCCTCTATTTTTTGCCAAGTAATTGCTTTCACCTATGGTGGTGACCTAGACAGATGTAATCGCTGCGTCTCCAGCCCCGGCCAACTGAATCATATTGGGCAGATTAACGGTCACTTTCAGGGGGAAAGAGGAGAGCCACCTCAGAATACACTATATATACAAAAGTATGTGGACACCCCTTCAAATGAGTGGATTTGGCTATTTCAGCCACACGTTGCTGACAGGTGTATAAAATCGAGCACACAGCCATGCAATCTCCATAGACAAAAATTGGCAGTAGAATGGCCTTACTAAAGAGCTCAGTGACTTTCAACGTGGCACCGTCATAGGATGCCACCTTTCCAACAAGTCAGTTCATCTAATTTCTGCCCTGTTAGAGCTGCCACACGCAGCTGTAAGGGCTGTTATTGTGAAGTGGAAATGTTTAGGAGCAACAACGGCTCAGACGTGAAGTTGTAGGCCACACAAAGCTCACGGAATGGAACAGCCGAGTGCTGAAGTAAAAATCGTCTGTCCTCAGTTGCAAAACTCACTACCGAGTTCCAAACTGCCTCTGGAAGCAACGTCAACACAAGAACTGTTAATGAAATGGGATTCCATGGCCGAGCAGCCGCACACAAGCCTAAGATCACCATGCGCAATGCCAAGCGGCCATTGGACTCTGGAGCAGTGGAAATGCGTTCTCTGGAGTGATGAATCACGCTTCACCATCTGGCAGTCCGACGGACAAATCTGTGTTTGGCGGATGCCAGGAGAACGCTACCTGCCCAAATGCATGTACTAACTGTAAAGTTTGGTGGAGGAGGAAATATGGTCTGTGGCAGTTTTTCATGGTTCGGGCTAGGCCACTTAATTCCAGTGAAGGGAAATCTTAACACTTTAGAATACAATGACATTCTAGACAATTCTGTGCTTCCAAATTTGTGGCAACAGTTTGGGGAAGGCCCTTTCCTGTTTCAGCATGACAATGCCCCCGTGCACAAAGCGAGGTCCATACCGAAATGGTTTGTCGGGATCGGTGTGGAAGAACTTGACTGGCCTGCACAGAGCCCTGACCTCAACTCCATAAAACACCCGCAAAGGGGGACCATCTCCATATTAATGCCCATGATTTTGGAATGAGATGTTCGACAAGCAGGTGTCCACATACTTTTGGTCATATAGCGTATCTGTAGCTAGCTAGTCGAGGGCCTAACTCTCCCTGCTCGCTGCAAATAAAGTGTCAAATAAAATCATTACATAGAAATACAATGACTAGAACGGACAACTTACCATGATCATTTGAATGGTATACTCAAGAGTACACACAATATGGCCGCCGGTCCACTGACTTTGGGCATGTCCGTTTTAGTAATACTATTTCTATGTATTAAAACATCTCTGCTAAGAGACTAGTTAGTCTGAGTGAGCAAGATACTGCCAAAATAAAGGAAACACCTGAGTAAACGAGGAATACAAAGTATATTGAAAGCAGGTGCTTCCACACAGGTGTGGTTTCTGAGTTGATTAAGTAATTCATATGTGTGTGTGTGCGTCTCAGTCACCAGATCTCAACCCAATTGAACACTTACAATATGGGAGATTCTGGAGTGGCGACTGAGACAGCGTTTTCCACCACCGTCAACAAAACACCAAATTATGGAATTTCTCGTGGAAGAATGGTGTCACATCCCTCAGAGTGCCAGACACTGTAGAATATATGCCAAGATGCATTGAATCTGTTCTGGCTCGTGGTGGCCCAACGCCCTATTAAGGCACTTTACGTTGGTGTTTCCTTTATTTTGGCAGTTAACTTTATGTATCAAGATCATAGACAGGTATGGCCAGGCAGATGTTGTTGTATCCTATAAGTTAAAAAAAAACGCTAGCAGAACCAATTAGCCTCCAAATATTGGGAGAATTGTAAGGGAAACAGTGCTGCTAGCTGCTAACACCACATCTCTCCCTAGTTGAGTGAGATAATACAGCTAATGTGTGGACACTCATGCTCTCACCTCCCGGTGGAAAGAGACAGGGTGAGAACTAGAGATTTAATGTAACATCCCTTTCTTTAACCACCGTATCGAGAACAAGGAGATCATTCGTTGCTGTCAAAAGATGCCTCAGAAAAAAAACACACAAGTGGTGAATAAAAAAAATCACCCTGAACATTTACTTAAGCCTCGATACACTACCGCCTTGTCTCCCATCATGTCAGATCTCAGAACCCTCTGACTGGGTAGGTGGTGGAGGAATATCACACAGCCGAGGTAGCAGCCCTTATTCACCGTACTGTGGGTGTACTGTTAAAGACTGTTAAAGACCATGGTAGTCCCAAATGGCACCCTATTCCCTATTAGTGCACTAGGCAATCTAAGACCAGGAGGTAGTTTAAGGGTCAAGGGATTCAAACAATGGACGATCCCTACATTAACTAATTAGTGTAGGATTATCCTATGCAAACTCATATAGAAAATAAGCGTCATTCAGTCAACAGGAGAAAAATCAACAACACAAGTCACTGACTGACTGACTGACTGACTGACTGACTGACTGACTGACTGACTGACTGACTGACTGACTGACTGACTGACTGATCTCCGGTTCCCTGCTCCTGTTCTGTCTCTCCTGCTCTTGGGCAGAGAGTTATCCACCACACACAGAGTAAATACCAGACCAATCCCAACCCTTCTCTGTAGTCAATAAAGCCATCTTTTTAAATGCTCTGTTTAAACAGGGATCATGTGTTTTCATAAAAAGGTAATCCACCAATAAAGATAGCCCTCAGATCAATAGATGGCTGTGTTTTCGTTCCTGTCTGTGGAGCGTGTGGATTACTCAGAGTTTGGCCTCTGTGAACATCACCCTTTACTTTCTGACTTCCACTGTTTTGTTTTACCTCTGGCTATGACTGTCTGTCTGTTGATTCAACAATTTTCATCCTATCCTCTGAAATGTCATATAGGCAGATCATATTTGCTTTACCTTTGATGACATAGCAGGTCCTAAAATTCGACAAGGGAGGGGAAAAGTGTGTTTTCATGGTGGTGTGTTTGTGATGATCTAACCTTGTGATCTTGTCTGTGCAGGACATGGTGATGAGCTGTTCCCCTTGCAGTACCCCGTCCCAGGTCTGGACTGCCCCTCTGGAGGACCTCACAGGCAGGGTCCCCTCCCCGGACTCGATCTTGGTCCTCAGGTGGCTGTGGAACTTCTTCAGCAGGTGTCTGCTGCTGTGCACTGGGAACAGAACAGAGCCAGACGGTCAGTCTTATTTGTGTGTCTGTGTGTGTGTTAATTGATTCATTCATGCATGTCTGTGTATCTGACTGGTTCTATTCAGTACGTAGCACACATGATCATGCCTAACTTTGTGTCTCTATGTTCTGAACGTCACTATTGCCTGCAATTCCACCTCATATCCATCCCATATGGAAATCAACCAAAAGGGGCAATGATTCTAAACCCTTTGCCAAGTAGTTCTCCACTACAGATTTCTTTCTCTTTCTCTCTGTCTCTCTCTCTCTCTCTCTCTCTCTCTCTCTCTCTCGATGCAATGAAGTTAAAGTTAAAGTTAAGCCTTGAGTTCCCCTCTGAAGTATTGAGGAAAAGGCAGAGAAAGGTATTATGGGAGCCCCTTCTGCATAAGTAATTTTCTAATCTGTAAAAGCTGATTGATGAACATTTAAAAGGTTTAATGACCAAGAAAGTGAAGTTCAAAGCTTTCCAGGGAGACAGTCTCTCAGTTCCTTTCATACTGGCGTGATTCATTTGCCTCCTCAAATGTTTTTTTCCTTCATTTTAGTGTGTGTGTGAGTGTGTGTAAGAAAACCTCCACGTCAATATAATGATACATCAGCAGCATGGGTACAGTGCTGAATAGATCTGTCTAAGAGAAAAAAGGAGGGGAAATATTTTTGATGGAAAACTGCCAAGCAGATTACATTGCTAACCCTGTAAGTCACACATAAAAACGAATGCCAGCCGTCGCCATCTAAATGAATATACATTTTTTTATGGAGTAAGCATTAAAATGTCATCTGTTCAGCACAGTGGCTTGGCAGTCTGAAAGGCCTGTGGATGTAATGTGACATGAAAGGGATGCCAGTTTTCTGACAGCGTCTGACAAAAGCAGAGCAGTCGCTTTCAACATATCAGCCGGCAGAAGATGATCCCTTAAAAAAAAAAAACTCTGGTAAAGGGGAAAAAGACACCAAACCACGAGGAAGACAGGAGAGAGGGAGGGAGGGAAAATAAACGAGAGATAACGAGAGAGATGAAGATGGAAAGAGAGTCTGTCTTACGGTCTGTGGTGATTTCGTAGGGCGAGTTGAGGCGAGCGTCTCCGCAGGGCGACGTGCTGATGTACATATGGAAATGGACGTTGTCCCTCAACCGGTACCCTGACTCCTTGTGCCGGACGAATATCGACTCCTCCCAGTCCTCTCGCCTTTTGCTTCAAAGACAAAGAAAAAGATAGAAGAGATGAGGAAAAAAGAGAGTGACCACTATCTATCACAGCACACACATAAACCCCCCCGGCCCCCGTCTATTTTTCAATGATGAACTGAAACAGAGGGAGAGAGCGAGTGATGACAAACACTGGCCTTCTCCCTGACCAAAGCAGTTTCTCTCTCTGTCACTGTCGGCCCCCTGAACATTACTCAGTCTGTCTCAACTGGATGATACATCACGAAGAGCGGAGGGTTGTTGGTGTGTGTGTGTGTGTGTGTGTGTGTGTGTTTAAGTGTATATGTGTGTGTGTATACCAGTTTCTCTTACATCATCCCTGAATGGTTGAAATGACTATGATCCTTGACTGATACTAGACACTAGGCTACCCACTAAAACTCCAGACAGTTATTCAGCTACTGATTGTGATGTGTGATAGTAGTTGCTACTACGAACTGAGGCTGCAAATATTTGTTTTACTCAAATATACTTTAATTTCACAAATCCGTATTGAACCATGCCACATGTTTACTATTTAATGCCTTGAATTTAAATAATTCAGTTCTAACATATACTAATAGACTCAGAGCTCATCATTGGAGACATTATGCATTGCATGATATTACAGTATATTCCCTATGTCGCTTTTGTTCTCAAACCTATAATTTTTATAGTATATATCAATGATGTCACTCTTGCTGCGGGTGATTCTTTGATCCACCTCTACGCAGACGACACCATTCTATACATCTGGCCCTTCTTTGGACACTGTGTTAACAAACCTCCAAACGAGCTTCAACGCCATACAACACTCCTTCCATGGCCTCCAACTGCTCTTAAATGCTAGTAAAACGAAATGCATGCTCTTCAACCGATCGCTGCCCGCACCCGCCCGCCCGACTAGCATCACTACTCTGTACGGTTCTGACTTAGAATATGTGGACAACTATGAATACCTAGGTGTCGGCTTCCTATTTCGCAACAAAGCCTCTTTCACTCATGCTGCCAAACATACCTTCGTAAAACTGACTATCCTACCGATCCTTGACTTCGGCGATGTCATTTACAAAATAGCCTCCAACACTGTACTCAGCAAATTGGATGCAGTCTATCACAGTGCCATCGTTTTGTCACCAAAGCCCCATATACTACCCACCACTGCGACCTGTATGCTCTCGTTGGCTGGTCCTCGCTACATATTTGTCGCCAAACGCACTGGCTCCAGGTCATCTATAAGTCTTTGCTCGGTAAAGCTCTGCCTTATCTCAGCTCACTGGTCACCATAGCAACACCCACCTGTAGCACGCGCTGCAGCAGGTATATTTCACTGGTCATCGCCAAAGCCAACACCTAATTTGGCCGCCTTTCCTTCCAGTTCTCTGCTGCCAATGACTGGAACGAATTGCAAAAATCACTGAAGTTGGAGACTTATATCTCCCTCACTAACTTTAAGCGTCACCTGTCAGATCAGCTTACCGATCGCTGCAGCTGTACACAGCCCATCTGTAAATAGCCCATCCAACAAACTACCTACCTCATCCCTATATTTGTTTTTGTTTTTCTGCTCTTTTGCAAACCAGTATTTCTACTTGCACATCCTCATCTGCACATATATCACTCCAGTGTTAATTGCTAAATTGTAATTATTTCGCAACTATTGGCCTATTTATTGCCTTACCTCCTTAATTCATTTGCTTACACTGTATACAGATTTTTCTATTGTGTTATTGACTGTACACTTGATTATCCCATGTGTAACTCTGTGTTGTTGTTTTTGTTGCACTGCTTTGCTTTATCTTGGCCAGGTCGCAGTTGTAAATGAGAACTTGTTCTCAACTGGCCTACCTGGTTAAATAAAGGTGAAATAAAAGAAATAGGGTGAATATACGTCAGTTGTGGCATTATGTTTGGCTATTTTCATAGGACTTATCTTTCCCATTAGCTTTCTCTTGCTCAGCCGCTGAGACTCTGGCCCAGTGATTATATTAGACATTGAGGAAAGACAAAAGTCAATACGCTGTATTATGCTAATATGACATTAAAGGAACTAGCCTTTTCTACTCTAATTTGACAGGCTGGCAATTTAGTAGCCAGAAGGGCCTGCCAGGTAAGATTGGTCCATAGTAGCACATGATGCAATTTACCAAAGTGGTTGTGTAGGTAGGAGAATTTCAAACTAAAAACTTGAATTTTTAGAAGACTATGCTTCTTCTCTGGTGGGGCGAATATTAGGTTTTGGAGAGGTAGTTATAGCGGTTTCACAAGCTTATGAATGTAACGTATATAATTTTGATCAGGAATTCATTGCTTTGACACAATAGCAGTCTGCCTACAGTATGACGATTGATTGTGAAAAAGTCTTTGTTGTATAACACTTCTCTGTTACCATGGTGCTAAGTAAGAACAGAATTGTAATTTAATTGTAGCTACAAGTCATATAATATAATCTGATTTAGCATCTTATTTTTAGGAGCATTTAATGAACATCTACGAAAAATAACTCATGAATAGTGGTTTAAAAACACATCCAGTATATCACCTTAATTTGCATATCCCTCACTTTACTTGTAAGGATAATTAGTAAAACACCCCTGCCTACTCTTGTACTATTCAAAGGAGACAAAATTAGATGGTATTACTGAGAGTAGAGGAAGCACATCAACACTTTACTTAAAGCCTGCAGGTATAATGTTTTATTAGATGCTATAAGCTTGTATGAGCCCTTACAATGAGGCCTTAAAATACGGTTTATAATATGTTACAGGAGCATTCGATGTTGTTACCTTAAGAAGAGCTCTAACTGAGAGTAGAGGTAGCGAACCAAGGCTCTCCTGGCTGTGATTTCAGCGTGACAGTCGTTGACCACCAGTCCTTGGTTACTGATGTATTCTCCCTTGATACATTTGGTCCCGGTAGATAGCGCTACCACCTGGACTTGTCTCAGGTCCAAACCTGGCAAAGACAAAGAGAGAAAAAAGGGAGACAACAAGTGTTAGAAATAAAATAGCTTTATTACGTTTAAAATATAATTTAGAACTCATGACTCACACTTCATTGTATCATTTGACAGAACACCACGTCATCAAGTAATCATGTGGTGTGAAAATAATGAAACAAGAGTATGTCTAGAGTCTGCATTAGTTATGGGATAACAGTGGACTCCATCAACAATTCTCCACACCTAAATACCTTTAACCAGATACCATAGGCCATTTCTGAATGGCACTATATTCCCTATATAGTGCACTACTTTTGACCAGGCCCTGGTCAAAGTAGTGCCCCATGTCGGGAATTGGGTGCCATTTGGGACACAGACCATTTAAATACCATGTCAGACTTCAGGGGAACACTTCAGGTGAACACTACTACCACTCTTTGAAACGTGATTGTTAGTGAACCCAGTAGGAATAAACCCACCCTTGCAGCCCATAGATCCCCTCCTGCCACAGCCCTGAAACCTATTTGTTTGATTTTAATTCAAAAGCACTGTGGTTAAAAAATGGGCTTCAGCAGCAGGATTTTTGACAGCATAAACCATGAGTGTGTGACGGGGCTGGCTCAGCATGCTTTAACCACCGTCAGTCTCCTTTTCTCTCCTCCGCTCTCCTCTCCTCTGCCCGCCACAAATCTCTCCATCGCTTCACAAATTCAGGGTTCACTGCGTCCGCCGGACCTGGAGGCAACGCGGGTGCAACATATGAGCTTTTATCTGCTGTGGCCCAGATGGTATTGTAGTCAGGCAAGCAGACAGGCAGGCTAGAGTGTGTGTGTGTGTGTGTGCATGCAGGCAGACAGGCGACGAGCCACCTCTGCCAGGTTGCCATTAACAATAAGAGCAGCTCATATTGAGGTGGGGTTAAAGTCATGGCCTCTGAAATCCATTCGGCTAGCTTTGACTAACCACCTTCTGACTCAGTGGCTGCTTGGATAGAGCAAAGGAGGACGGAGACATATGAGATGTGGTTCTTCTCATGATGCATTTCCTAGCTTCTTTATACGTTCTTGTAGCAATACTATATTGTTGTCCCCCACGATTAATTTCGGGGAGGTGATTTTGGATCCGTCAGTTAGTCCGTTAGTCACAAGCGATATCTCAGAGAGCATTGTCCCAATTTTGACGAATCTTGGGTGAATGATGAGTCTTGCCATTAAGATCCGGCATTTACAAAATTACACTGATTGGCCAGATGGTGGCGCTATAACAAGAGATTGAAAATGCAAACTTTGAAAGGTCACGCATCTCTCCACATTTGACCTAAAGTCATGAAGAAATGTGGATTTTCCACCAATGTGAATTTTAAAATGCTACTCTTCTGGCAACGAATGACCGATCTGCACGAAACTTGATATATAGCATCTATGGACAACTGTCTCTCAATGCAATATTTTCCAGATTAGAACCAAAAACAACATGGCCTCTATAGACCAATAAACATTCATGTGGGCATGGTCTGGAACAAAGGCATACAAATCAGTCAAGGATATTCGTATTGTATCAAAATGTGTTGCTTATTTTAATACTTTTTTTACAAAGTAAGTTGACTGAGAACACATTCTTATTTACAGCAATGACCTGTGGTATAGTTACTTACAGGGGAGCGGAGGGGGGATGAATGAGCCAATTGGAAGCTGTGGATGATTAGGTGGCTGTGATGGTGGGGGCCAGATTGGGAATTTAGCCAGGACAAATGTTGCGAACACCGGCAATACTCAACATATGCAAGAACATTCATATCGACCACACGTTATAATGGGCACATGTTTATATCTCTTGATCTGTTTGATGAAATTTGTCACACATGCTCAGGGATTGGAGTCTAACTAACCCACAAGATATCTCAGACATCATTGACCCGATTTTGACAAAACTTGGGTGAATGATGCATCTTGCCATAGAGATCCATAATTTACAAAATTACACTGATTGGCCCAAGGGGGGGTGGGGGCTGCACCATTCTTGGGGGACGACATGTTTGCTGTTGCCTTGTTGATTATGAAACGGTTCTGGCCGCGCAATCTGATTGATCAAAAGTGCATTCCAACCATGATGTTATTTAGCACAATATCATTTCTATCCGTGAAGCACTGTATGATCAGTCCGCTAACAGCAGCAAACCAAGGCAACAATGTGGCAGCTGAATCACCTAGCGTAGAGAAAAAAATGAAGCCATGAATGAATAAATTATGCTCTTTGGTTGTAGAAACTCCACTAACACAATCACTCAGAGAGATTGGTGCCCTGGCTAGCTCTTAGCGGAACCACTGCAACACCAGCCCAGACCAGGGAACCCACGCCAGAAACTTCAGGACAAACCAGATGCTGGCTGCTCCTGCTCTGTTATGTCAACTAGTGCCAGCTCTGCACGGCCTCAGTAGCCAAGTCAAAACCATAATGTAGGTTGAGTGCCAAGTTGAGAAGGAACAGATATTTTACCTCTAGCAGCATATTTTGAGACACCTAAACCTATGTTTTCTGCGTCTGAAATGGCACCCTATTTCGTTTGGGACGTTCCCCTAGATCGAAATGATTTCCTCAGGACTAGTCTATGTGGGGTAATAGCTTGGTCCAATAACCTCACCATGGTTCATCCTCTGTTATGTCATCTACTGTACAGTGCCAGGTTGAGTCTTAGTGTGGTAGCAAACCAACACCTCCAGGTCTCATCTATCCTCCACATCAGCCCTGAGCATGCAGCAACATGCCTCGTTCTGGGGAGATAATACAAGTTAAACGTGCCAAATGCAACACCCTTTTCACTCTCCTTTTTTTCTCTCCTTTTTCTCTGATGTTCCACTTAGCAATTGTTTAGATCCATTTTGCGGGGGATAATTTCTCCTAGCTGCTCTTCATCTCACCATGAAATTGCCACCAAGCAGCCCCCCCCTCCCTCTGAGAGGAGAAAGAGAGAGCGGGAGCGCGTGAGAGAGATTTTAAGTGGGGTTAATAGCTATCATCAAGCAGGTATTTTCCAAATTAGGTTTGTCTCATCAGTTTCTATCATCATAAGACTATTATCATAAGGAAGCCTTCTGGAGTAACTAACTTCAGTCATATTTCAGTTTAGTAAAGGGGTATTAAATGATACACAGGCTACTATAAAGTTCAACTTTCCAATTTTCTACTGTTATCAGCTCTGTTATCAACTAAATCAAGTTTGTATTCTTTATTCACAGACCATTCCAGTTTCTTTGTTGCTGTAGACAAAGAGACACGTTAATAGACATAAATAAGATTTGTCTGTAATAAGAACCCATTATTCTTAAGTACTAAAGGAACATTAAAATGATGTTCTTCTCCTGGAGTAAAAGGAATTGTCGTCAAGCCAAGGTTAACGCTAGTGAACTCATTTGCATGCCACTAGGCTATAAAGAGACTCATGAAGGCAAGATGCTTGAAGATCTTCAATGTGAAATTAAGATGTGTATCATCATGAGAATCAATATGAAAATATATCTGATACAATGAGAGAGAGGGGTAGCTAGGAGAGAAAATTATGTTTTTGAACCTTGAAATCTTTCTGGGTGTGCAACTCTTTAACGACCCCTAGAATTGACGGAATTGTATTATATGTGTGTCCCAAATGCCACCCTACCGTATTCCCTTCATAGTGTACTGCTACAAGCTTGGCACACCTGTATTTGGGGAGTTACTCCCATTCTTCTCTGCAGATCCTCTCAAGCTCTGTCAGGTTGGATGGGGAGCGTAGCTACACAGCTATTTTCAGGTCTCTCCAAAGATGTTCCATCGTGTTCAAGTCCGGGCTCTGGCTGGGCCACTCAAGGACATTCAGAGACTTGTCCCGAAGCCACTTCTGCATTGTCTTGGCTGTTTGCTTAGGTTCGTTGTCCTGTTGGACCGTGAACCTTCGCCCCAGTCTGAGGTCCTGAGCGCTCTCAAGCAGGTTTTCAACAAGGATCTCTCTGTACTTTGCTCCATTCATTTTTGCCTCGATCCTGACAAGTCTCCCAGTCCCTGCCGCTGAAAAACATCCCCACAGCATGATGCTGCCACCACCATGCTTCACCGTAGGGAGGGTGCCAGGTTTCCTCCAGACATGACGCTTGGCATTCAGGCTAAAGAGTTCAATCTTGGTTTCATCAGACCAGAGAATCTTGTTTCTCATGGTCTGTGAGTCTTTAGGTGACTTTTGGCAAACTCCAAGCGGGCTGTCATGTGCCTTTTACTGAAGAGTGGCTTCCGTCTGTCCACTCTACCATAAAGGCCTGATTTGCGGAGTGCTGCAGAGATTGTTGTCCTTCTGGAAGGTTCGCCCATCTGCACAGAGGAACTCTAGAGCTCTCTCAGAGTGACCATTGGGTTCTTGGTCACCTCCCTGACCAAGGCCCTTCTCCCCCGATTGCTCAGTTTGGCCGGGCGGCCAGCTCTAGGAAGAGTCTTGGTGGTTCCAAACTTCTTCCATTTAAGAATGATGAAGGCCACTGTGTTCTTGGGGACCTTTAATGCTGCAGAAATGTTTGGGTATCCTTCAAGGAGTCTGAATACTTTCCGAAGACACTGTAAAGGTAATAGGGAGCCTTACAAAGTGTACTACTAATTTTAATAACTATGACCCATGACCTTACAGTAGTGTTGACAACAGGGTCACTTCAATCTCTTGATTCGGAAAAATATTAAACATCATTCTCATGATGATAATTAAATTTAACCTACACATGCACTCCATTCAAAAACAATCCACTGCCCTCTGAACTGACAGTGTTATTAGCCTTTCTGTCCTGACAGTGCTGTCTCCATACAGCCGTCTTACCCAGGGATGGCAACAGGCAGCCCGTGGGACAAAACCGTCCCGCAAGTGATCTTTTTTGGTCCCCCAAAGTTTTTAGTAAAACAAAACAAAAATATAAACGCAACATGCAACAATTTCAACGATTTTTAATTCCTTAGGCCCTAATCTATGGATTTCACATGACTGGGCAGGGGCGCAGCCATGGGTGGGACTGGGAGGGCATAGGCCCACCCACTGGGGAGCCAGGCCCAGCCAATTAGAATGAGTCTTTCCCCACAAAAGGGCTTTATTACAGACAGCAATACTCCTTAGTTTCATCAGCTGTCCGTGTGGCTGGTCTCAGACTATCCCGCAGGTGAAGAAGCCAGATGTGAAGGTCCTGGGCTGGCATGGTCTGCAGTTGTGAGGCCGGTTGGACATACTGCCAAATTCTTTAAAACAACGTTGGAGGTGGCTTATGGTAGAGAAATTAATTAATTACATTCTCTGGCAACAATTCTGGTGGACATTCCTGCAGTCATCATGCCAATTGCACGCTCCCTCAAAACTTGAGACATTGTGTTGTGTGACAAAACAGCACATTTTAGAGTGGTATTTTATTGTCCCCAGCACAAGGTGCACCTGTGTAATGATCATGCCGTTTAATCAACTTCTTGATATGCCACACCTGTCAGGTTGATGGATAATATTGGCAAATAAGAAATGCTCACGAACAGGGATGCAAACAAATTTGTGCACAAAATTTGAGAGAAATAAGCTTTTTGTGCTTATTTATTTCAGCTCATGGAACATGGGACCAACAACACTTTACACGTTATGTTAATTTGTTTGCTCAGTATACTGTATATACATTTTATTAAGAACTAAAATCACCAGGAATTCAGCTAAAAATGAGTTTAATTTAGGAAATCTGTGCCTAAGTATTACCACAAACGAAAAATGTAACATATGTGATCATGGCTCAATGTAATCAAGATATCAAATGATTGTTATTTTCAAGTACAATCTCTTTTTGGGCTTGGTTGTGGTCAATTTGCAGTGTACAAATGATTATGATTATGTTCCGGGCCCCCGACCATCCGCTCCAACCTTCCCCACCTCTAACCTGTCTCTGACAACCTCACTTCTAAGCCTTTTAAAACGGGGTATTATTGAATGACAAATTCATAAAAAAGCAGGGGAGGCAACAAGAGATAAGAAAAAGTATAAAAAGAGAGAAATCTTCTGTGGAAATGGATACCCAGCACCAGACTTCAAAACATTACAAAGCAATAATTCACTACTTGCTTCTCACTCTCTGAACTGTTTTTATTTAATCTCCTATGATTTCACTCTATGGGAGAGAGACTCACATATCCTAACTGAATTACAGGCTGTGTTAAGACATCTCCATACCAAACAAGTAGTCAATAAAAAAGACTTTGGCATTTGTCATGCGCTCCCTCTGCATGCTTTCCAAGGGGAACTCTGATGTCCTAAACTCATTTCCATCTCCAAGGACCAACACTATCTTAGATACAAATGAAATTATCCACACCTTCTAACCCAATGACTTTTCTGTTTACTTTGCCTTCTACAGCCACATAACCAATAAGAGCCTCACTGTGCCAGTGACAAATCAAATCTCGCCCAGGTTGGAATTGTCTCCACAGGCCTTGAATGGGAGTACGTTGGGCAGGGGAGGGGCTGTGGTTCAAAGTCAAGTCCCTCTATTAATATGTCGGTGGTGTGTGCACAGGACTGAGACAGCCAATAGATGTTGAGAGAGAGAGAGAGAGAGAGAGAGAGAGAGAGAGAGAGAGAGAGAGAGAGAGAGAGAGAGAGTGACCAGCAAACAGAACCCCTAGTGTTCCTGTCAAGTTTGTGTCTGCTGCCTGCTAGCTTGCTGTAGCTCTCGCTCTCTCACAATCACAAATACTTGGGCAGCTCCAGCAACAGCTGTGTACGCGTCTGGATCTTTGAAGATAACACTGCCTATTAATAAACAAAAAGTGCCAATTATTGAGCGGCAGGGAGAGTAGCGGAATAAGATTAGGTCAAGGCGAGCCGGGTCTCAGTGAAGTCTAAATTGATGAGCCGCCGCTCTCGACACAGACAGACTGCTGGAGATACTGATCCATCCTCACCAGCCACCACACAGCCATCACACTGAGCCCCACTGACTGCAGCCAGGCAAAGAGATAAAGCTCTCCACTTAAGCACACTACAGCTCTGTGTGGGAGATGTGAGCTAGGGCCCAATGTAAATACCAGGTGGAGATAAAGACAGGATGCGCCCCCAAATGGCACCCTATTCCCCTTATAGTGCACTGCATTTCACCAGGGCCATTAGCCATATGAAGGGAATAGAGTGCCATTTGGGGCGCGGTTGAAATGTCTATATGAGATATAAGATCAAAAGTCTGACTAAAATACATATTATTCAAGCACTAAATTGACATTTTGTTTATTAATGTCTGTTAATTAACTTGGCTAATAGGCTAATAGGGTTATTAGTTGCTAAAAGACACAGATTGTGTGTGAGGGCCCAATATAAATTCCAGGTGAGGAAAAAGACTGGGAACAGTAGATGCAATCAAATCAAAGTGTGTTTACAATGGACATTTTAATGGCTTTGTTGGCTAACAGGGCTATTGTCCAGTTTTTAGACATTAATAACACAGTAATGCACTCCTGACGATTGACAATATTAAGAAAGTTATTGAGGGAGTTAAACCCTTCTGTAGTTCTCTAAAACCAGCGGAGCTACTGTCAAACCGACAGGAGTGTAGGTACTGTCGCGCGGTGTATAGCTGGATGAATGACACGGGTACAATGTCTGTCTTCATCTCCCCCAGGGACCACGGTCAATACATAATTCATATCAGAAGTATATGACGCTCTGCAGGTGCATGAGGATGCAGTGGTCTCTCTCTCTCTCTCTCTCTCTCTCTCTCTCTCTCTCTCTCTCACTATATATATATATATATATATATATATATATATATATATATATATATATATATATTGGCCTGGTTAAAAATATAATGTGATATAAAAGTCAATGAAATGTACCATACCTCTGGTCATTACGATGCCTGCCAGGGCTCTGAGTCGTGCATGCATGGGGGTGCAGCTGTCTGCCAGTTCCTGGTATTTCTCCCTCACCAAGCGGAATATTGAATCGGCAAAGTCCTGCAAGACACAATCAGTTTCTTTATTTCGATATACATGGTTTAAAACATATTGTTTTCATATTGGTTAAAAAGCACGAGAAGAACAAAAATAAGAGGTGTTATTTATACAGATTAGCCTAGCAACGGACATAGATAACCAGAGAAGTGTGGAGGTGCTAAGAGGGTCACAGACATGATTACATTAGTTAAGTACATTTCACATTTAAATGTACACTAGAAAAGGTAGCGACACACAAATTGATTCAGGCAAAAGTTTACATTTAATCATATACCTCCCCTCCCTCTGATTATCCAACATAAATGCATAGCCACACAAAACTAAATGTGTGAACAAGAAGAAAAACATTTGTTGTCTAAAGCACTCTCACTAGTGTGGTTAGGGTTAGGGTTCGTTCATAACAATCTGCCTATTGAGAAACACAGTAGCCCAGTCAAGCCTAGCCACCCCTGGTCCCTCCAAAAACCTTATGTAGACCAAAGTAGCCAGCCCTCCTTCAGACAGCCTACCGTAGCCAACTGAAGAAACCCATACTATCAACTAAAATAAGTTGGCAACCTGTGCACAGTGATTTCCCACCATCTCAAGCCCCGTGCCTGGTACTGAAGTTATTCTGTGTAATAATCATCAGCTTAGTCTCTCAGTCTCTCACCCTGGCCAAGTAGAGATTACAATGTGGTGGGAGAGAGAGAGAGAGAGAGAGAGACAGGAAGCGAGAGAGAGAGAGAGAGAGAGAGAGAGAGAGAGAGGCAGCTAACCTCTGTCCCTTAGCAGTTAGCAGCCGAAAGATTGAGCAGATAGCCGATAGCTCAGAGGACATAAACAGACACGGAGGCGACCGGTTAAAGAACAGAGAGAGAAAAAAGGAAAAGAAAAAAACGATTAGGGAGCATATTTCTCTTTATAGCCTCGTCGCTGGGCCCTGGCCGTGAAACACTCCTCTCACACATGGAAGAGGTAATGGTGACAAGGGCGTTCACAGCTTGTGGCGTTCTCAGGGGAAGCTGTAAGGCGGCTGGTGGTGGTGCTACACTGTCACCAACGCACCATCACCAACAGTCTGGGTAGTAAGGATCAGCATGCACTGGGGGAGAGCTGGGATCTCCCATGATGCCTCTGGGCATACTTAGGATCTAGAATGGTGAGAAACATGCCGCTCTGATCTATCACTATAAGATGACTACAATTACACTGTATGTGAGTCATTTGGTTGGTTTGTAATGGTGAAAAGTAAAGTGCTTCTGCCCGTTCAAGACACCAGGCAACTGGGAGGTGTCAAAGTGTGAGATACTGTCATCTTAAGGGAGATAACTGTGGTGGCATGATGCTATGCTGCTCTTCACCTCTGTACAGCATTATGACTTGTTGTCACACTGAGAACTTCAACCAATTATAGATTTCTGTTCTGGCAATGTGATAGGCCAACACGTTAAAAACAGTTGTCAAGCTCCTAGTCATAGATTACAATCTGAGTGGCTTCAGAGGTTAAAATCCCTGAAAACAAGCACTGTCCTTCTTTTTTCGTAGTGAGATCTAACCAACTGTAAGAATACTGTTGTTGGTTGTGGCAGAATTGGGTTCTTGCGTCTCAATTGGTCACAATTTAACTATGTCAAGTCCTTTGCCACTTTTAAGTATTTCATTCATGACATTATGTGGGTTAAAGGGAACTGGCAGGTGTTAGTGGCCCTCAGAGCCAAGGTGCAATGTTCTCTGGCATCATGCCCTGCTTTCTCCTCCTCCCCCCTCTTCCTCTTCTCCTCTCCTCTCCCCCACCTCTCCTCCACAGACCCGTGGACGTCTGATCTGATCTTGAGGTGAGACGTTATGTGCCATGACTTTCTCTCACGTACAGCACTGTTGGGGAAATGGCGTGATCTCTCCCCCTCCTTCTCTCTCATGGTAGCTTGGTGCCACTGCCACCCACCACTGCCACCCTTATGGGGGTAATGTTGCAGAATAACAGGGCCAAGAAGCTTGCTAGACAGTAATGTGCACCCAGATGAGGGGAGGAGGAGGAGAGGAAAGGAGGGCCACCTCCCAACTGACTGCTCTCCCCCTGGATGCACAACAAGGTTAATAACTCTACCAGCTAGACCCTAGCTGCTTCTCACCGTTTAAAATGTCACACATATTTGGTGGAGAAAGCCAGCAAACACCATCTAATAGCTGTACAGGCTTGTTCATATATGGAAATGGCAACAAGGCGTACAGCATGTTGCGAAGTTTCAATAGAGGCCATTCAATGCAACATTACACTAGCCTCAGGTGCTGAAAAATAAAGTTTGAATGACAACTAGGTGACATTTTCCACATCATTTGGTATTCAGGACATTGGAGGCAAAGGGAAATGTTGTTCTGTTTGATTCAGAGGGACTCTGGCAGTTGATGGAGTCCATTTGAGATATCGGAGGAGGGGACAAAATGTTTATGACAATCACAGAGCAGCACTGTAGTGCCTAAACACACCGCAGTACCGTCGGGCCAAGGCAGACAGGGAAAGCTGTCAGGGAGATTGGCTGTGACAGTTGTAAAGACTCGGAGGCTACGCTGAGAGAGAGAGAGAGAGAGAGAGAGAGAGAGAGAGAGAGAGACCAGAGCCCTATAGAGAGAGAGAGAGAAAGAGAGAGAGAGAGAGAGAGACAGAGACGAAGTGAGTGAAAATGTGGTGCATTATAAACACACAGAGATGAGGAGGGGACTGACTTGACTGACTGTTCATAGATATATAGACTGAGAATCGTGATATACAGACTGAGAGGTGAAACGTAGGTTAAGGGGCAAATATGTTTGTGTCCCTATTGGTATATGACTATGACTATATCTGATCAACCTTCATGCGCGAAAGTGTCACTGCAAATGAATAGTGACACTAAACAGTAATGTGTACAAAAAAGATTTGAAACGAACAAGGTTCCATAAAATATGAAGCATATTAGCAGAAATCTAGAATGTAAAACATGAACCAGAAGGACGTAAAACATAACTAGCATACAAAATGTCCTGCTAAAAGCTCTACTGACTAACCCCGCTAACAGTTTCACATTTATCTCCAAGGTAATGTAGAATGTCATTGCCAATTCTCCTGCCGTCTCCATCTCACTCATAAGTCAATATTGTGCCAGGAACACAAATGTCAACGGGGACATACACTGAGCCCTGACCCAGAAGTCTACCCACAAGTCTTTATCTGCGTCCTAAATGGCACCCTATTCCCTATATAGTGCCCTACTTTTGACCAGGCTTCATAGGGCTCTGGTCAAAGGTTAGTGCAAGATATAGGGAATGGGGTGTCATTTGGGGGGGGGCACTTTTCCCTCTCTGGGGGCCCGTGGGGCTGATGGGGAGAACTAAAACACACTGCATAATCTACTATGGAGGGAAATATTGTAGGTTAATACTAAGCAGGATGTGCCAATACTGCTAGCTGATAACCATGCTCCAGGTGTCAACTGAGGATAAGACTACATCTGAGGATAAGACCTCTCTCTCATCACCTTCCCACAGTGAGGTTTTCCTCTATTTCATGTACTGTAAGTGGCTTTGGGAGGTAATTCTGTTACCATGGCTACGTTATATTACATTATATTTGACAATGTTACTGTAGTTCCATCAATTTCAAAGTAAAAGTCTAATAAGTTGAAATTGATTTAATGTGTTTAATCCTAAAACCCGATCCACACCAAATTGAATGGGCCACCTCTAAAATAACCTACCTCTGTAGTATTTCTAGTAAAATTCATAAGCAGGGAATTCCCTATCCTAATCATGTAAAAGGACTCTGGGAAACTGCGGAGATGGTAGAGGCTAATACTATTGCAATTAACGCCGGTCATTGTGTGTGGGGGGCACTAGCATGCGTTACCAGCAGCACATCCATGACGGCCGAGAGCATTGCAATCTCCAGTTCAAGAAAATCCAATCATATGTCTGCACGAGTGGAGGCCATTTTTTTCACCCCATGCTGTCGCTATGGCTTATCAGGTGCCACCAGAGCAGCGATGGCTGCATAAAAATGGGGCCATGTCTTATATTTCTTTATAGAGGTATTTAACAATTCATTCTCCAAGTTTTAATAGTGTCTTCCTGCTGCCTCTATATCATCCCTCACTCGCCCCTGCCGCCGAGTGCGAGGCTTTTGAAAGGCGATATCCATTCAACGTGTAAAACCTTGCCTCGGGGGCTTTTTATATTCTCAAAGTGCCAGGCACCCGCAGCGAGACAGATTCTCCTCTTGTTTGTACTCTATAACCTGTACCATTAGTCTCTCTCTCTCTCTCTCTCTCTCTCCCTCTCTCTCTCTCAAAGCTCCATCACAGACACCCAACACACTAACATTTCTCTCCTTTTATCTCTCGTCTTGTTGGTTTGCTTTTGTTTTGCCACAACAGACACCGTCGTGTGACAAGAGGACTGGCTGGAAGATGAACTGTGTACAGATTTGCGAGCCGTGCACTGCTGCCGTGTTGCCTCAAACCATGTCCAACCTTTCCTAGTATCATGTCCAGATGGCCATGCAGCCTGCGGAACAGATTTCTACCCCACCATGCTTTTAGCATCATCAGCAGGGTGCTGTCAGTCAGATCGGCCAGGCTGAGCCACAATCATTAGGAAAAAAGCTTTTTCCTATCAACCACATGCTTGATGTAGAGCAGAAAGAAAAGAGTGATGAAAGGGGGGTAAAAAAGGATGGAGGGAGGAGAGTAAGGGCATTTTGTCTGCTTCTGGTTCTGTGCCTCCTGTCCTTGTTTCCATGGATGGGGGAAGAGCTAGGCTGCGACACCGCCGAGAGGTTTCCGCCGACAATGCACCTGGCGAACCCACGTGGTGACTTCACATTGTTTTCTGTAAATGGCCGATCTAGAAAGATAAACTCGTAAACACATTGGGGTTAGAGCCAGAGCCAGAGCCAGGGCAGAGCCAGATCAAGCTGACCCATTAGGATGTGACCTACATGGGTATATAACAGACACAACCACCCATTCAAATCAACCAGCTCAGATGTAATAAAGATGAAAGTTTAAGTGCAGCGCTGCTTCAGGTACATACTCTCTCAGAGCAACAGAGATATATACTGCGAGCAGACAGGCAAGGCAGGTGAAGTGTGTGTGTGTGTGTGTGTGTGTGTGTGTATGTGTGTGTGTGTGTGTGTGTGTGTGTGTGTGTGTGTGTGTGTGTGTGTGTGTGTGTGTGTGTGTGTGTGTGTGTGTGTGTGTGTGACATCAGGTTCAGGTGATCATGTCAGAAGGCGTCTCACTGGCGTTGCCTGCCTTCTGTAAAAAGACAAAGACAGGGGGTGGCATTTCGTTATGTTACTGTCGACGTGTTGGCTAGATGTGCTGATAGCACAGTTTCCTGACTGACAGGACAGCCCTGGGAGGGACTTCGCATCACAGATAATTATGACCGTTAATGTCACCTGACACTCATATCACAACCAGCAATAGGAAGACAGTCCTAGGCTTTGTCCGAAATTGCACCCTATTCCATAGTGCACTACTTGTGATAAGTAGTGCACTAAATAGGGAATAGAGTGCCTTTTGGGACACAACCCCGGTTATAGCCTAGGTACAGAGCACATCCTTGTAGAACAAACAAATACTGTAAAATACATGATATACTGCATTCGTCTGTTAGGGATGGGTAATAACTTTACCAAAACAATGTCATTCATTCATTAGATGGAGGAAGACGTTAGTTTCACGGCCGTTTAATGGTGGTGTTGAACACAACATTGTGTGGGCTCAACAGAGAAAGCTAATCCACATGGCATGACCCAGTGCCTGTATTGACCTTCTGATAAACAGATGCTGGATGGGGGTCAGGTTCTTCCTAAGCCTCATATCTACCCCGAACTGGGTCCATCTGAACATACAGATCCCAACAAATCCATAAACTACCACAACAAAGCTGCTATCAGGATCAACTTCATCTGGGGCAGTGTGTGCATCCCAAATGGCACCCTATTCCCTATACTCTATGGGCCCTGATAAAAAAAGTAGTCCACTAAATAGTGAATAGGGTAGGGTGCCTGTTGGGACATAGCCACTGTTTGATGTAACCTGGCGACGACAAGAACAATCCTGACCTGGTTTAACAGAGTTTTACCTTAGGGCCTATCTTAAATCACACCCTATTCCCTATATAGTGCACTACTTTTGACCAGAGCCAAGCACTTTTAGTGCACTATAGGGAATAGGGAGAGATTTGACATGCAGAGATGGTATGTTAACAGCCATAGTACAGATCACTGTAGATAAAAAGAGAGATATGGCTGAGACGAATTAATAATGTCAGAGACGGTGTAAAACACACATCAGTGGCTTTATGCATTATGCATCAAAGGCCAGGGAGAGTGGCTCCTTCAAAAGGATAACATGACCGACCCCCAAGAGAGAGGGAGGCAGGGGGAGGGAGAGATAAAGGGAGGGAGGGAGGAGGAGAAAGAGAGAGAGGGAGGGGGATAGAGAGAAAGAGCGACAGAGGGAACGATAGAGAGAGAGAGGGATGGGGTGGGTGGGAGAGAAAGGGTAAGAGATGGCGAGAGAAAAGGGAGAAAGAGAGAGAGAGGAATGAGAGAGAAAGAGAGACAGAGAGAGAGAGCTAGAGAGAGGGAAGGGGGGAGATAGCTACATGAAGAGAGAGGAAATGAGAGGGCCAGTGATGGGCTTTTAACGAGCGTAACTCTCTCTAGTTGAGACTAAAAGGAGGGATGCCACTCCAGTGGCCATGAGGGCCTTTCACACGTTGCTCATTAATCTGGGCATGATTCAGGAGGGCCACGTGGAGGAGGGGGAGGGAGGGAGAGAGAGAGAGAAAGAGAGTGGAGATAGAAAGAGAGACAGGGAGATAGAGAGAGAAGGATCTGAGGATGTTAATGACTAACATTAATGACCTGCCTCGCTATGCTGCATACAGGTAACTGCCACAATAAAGGAAACACCAACATAAAATGTTTTAATAGGGCGTTGGGCCACCACGAACCAGAACAGCTTCAATACACCTTGGCATATATTCTACAAGTTTCTGGAACTCTATTGGAGGGATGCGACACCATTCTTTTAAGAGAAATTCCATAATTTGGTGTTTTGTTGATGGTGGTGAAAAACGCTGTCTCAGGCGTCGCTCCAGAATCTCAAATAAGTGTTCAATTGGGTTGAGATCTGGTGAATGAGACACACACACACACACAAACACACACATTTGAAACCCCCTATGCTCCTCTTTAAAGTCGCTGAGATCTCTTCTTCTAGCCATGGTAGCTAAAATAATGGGTAACTGGGCATTCTTATACATGACCCTAAACATGGTGAGATGTTAATTGCTTTATTAACTCAGGAACCACACCTGTGTGGAAGAACCTACTTTCAATATACTTTGTAATTGTATCACTCATTTGCTGAAGTGTTTCCTTTATTTTGGCAGTTACCTCTGTGTGTGAAAATAATTCACAAAGGGGAGGTGGGCTAAACACAACAGGTGGGAGAGGAGACTAAACTGTTACAAAAAAGTATAAAAATGCAACACAGTTTGAAGATACATTTAGCTAGAAAACATTATTGTGAATATACTTAATGAGATGATAATTGACAATACTTTACTCTACTTTAAGTTAACTGTGAAATGATGTAGACAAATTGTACCAACATGAGTAATTTAATTTTCATCGGATAGGGAAATATGGAAAAATAACACTGAATAATTGTACTTGTATTTTGCAGTCCTATATGCCCACTGCTTCACGATCTTTCCGCCCGGTAGGATCCAGCATCTCCTTTCATGTGTTGAAAGGCAGGGAACCATTGAAACGTGTCCTGTGAAGTGCTGCGATGCCATCCTCTGAAGGGACGATTTATTGACCGCCATCTCTGCCGTTCTTGAAGATATCAAGACAGCGCCTGTTTCTGGGGTTGACCCAGGCAATCAGCAGACTTCAAACCTCGTCCCCACGACGCCGGTCTTTGAACAGATCCGTAACGGCTGTTGCCAAACACCGAGCCGCACATGGCTCCGAGATTAAGGAGGGAGAACGCAGGACGGAAACACAACTGATGTTTTTTGTTGTTTTTGGTGGTGCCTGGCTGTTACAGTGCACTGTAGCAAAACAGTCTCTGGCACATTAAAGTGCATATGGGAAAGCAATGTTTTCAAGCACATGTTTTCAGTGGGTTGTTGAGCCAGAAAAAGTATGGTTAGAAAACAGAAGCCATTTTAGCACAGCATCAAAGGGAGATTGTGGCCCCTCTGCTTGTGACTGCTCGTGACTGGCTGGGTGAGTGACGAGGCAGCATGGTCAATGTCATGACACTCTCTTCACGCCATTCCGCCCGGTGGGGCGGTGCTATACGTCACGGTGGGCGTAGATTTGAGGTTGCACACCACGTTGCGAACGAGACGAACACTTGCTCAAGTCCCGATCGTGGAATCGATTCAACACACCACTAAGCCACACTGTTTGGAGTACTGGTTGGCTATACCTACAGTAACTACAGTTATGGATGTTCTTCTGTTTCATCAAGGACACAAAGATGACGTAAACAACTAGCATACCTGAATTCACGTTATGTTTGTTCTTTCGTGCAGCCACAGAATAGAAAGAAGCTAAATACATGATTTTTCAAATTTGACATTGTTTAGACCTGAGAGATATCATTCATGTAAAGTAATCTAGTGGAAGTGTGGATGCAGGATAATATGGTAAAGTTGGCCTCGTGTACTGTATAGGCCAGGGCTCTCCAACCCTGTTCCTGGAGAGCTACCCTCCTGTAGGTTTTCGCATCAACCCCAGTTGTAACTAACCTGATTCAGTTACTAGCATCAGGCGTGCTAGATTAGGGTTGGAGTGAAAACGTACCGGACGGTAGCTCTCCAGGAACAGGGTTGGAGAGCCCTGCTATAGGCCCCCTAACAAATAAATAAGGACATCCCAAATCCACAAGATTAACAGTTTTTGATGAAGCCAGCAACGCTGATACCAAATAATTTCTGGGGAAGGAAAAAAAGTTAGCACATTGGGAGAGAGAGAGAGACAAAGAGAGAGAGATACGCAAAGCTTATGTAGCCTAGTCTACTGTAAAACTCACACCACATTATACACGTTCATAGATTGCTTCAGCTAGATACAACATCTGTTTTTTGTAGTTGAAGAAGTCCACACAATATTATTGTGAAGTACACTAAATGACCAAAAGTATGTGGACACCTGCTCTTCTAACATCTTACATGGAGTTGGTCCCCCCTTTGCTGCTATAACAGTCTCCACTCTTCTGGGAAGGCTTTCCACTAGATGTTGGAACATTGCTGGGGGGACTTGCTTCCATTCTGTGACAAGAGCATTCGTGAGGTCGGGCACTGATGTTGGGTGATTAGACCTGGCTCGCAGTCGGCGTTCCAATTCATCCCAAAGGTGTTCGATGGGTTGAGGTCAGGGCTCTGTGCAGGCCAGTCAAGTTCTTCCACACCGATCTTAACAAACCATTTCTGTATGGATCTCACTTTGTGCACGGGGGCATTGTCATGCTGAAACAGGAAGGGGCCTTCCCCAAACTGTTGCCATAAAGTTGGAAGCACAGAATCATCTAGAATGTCATTGTAGAGTTAATATTTCCCTTCACTGGAACTAAGGGGCCTTGCCCGAACCATGAAAAACAGCCCCAGACCATTATTCCTCCTCCACCAAACTTTACAGTTGGCACTATGCATTGGGGGCAGGTAGCGTTCTCCTGGCTTCTGCCAAACCCAGATTCGTCCGTCAGACTGCCAGATGGTGAAGGGTGATTCATCACTCCAGAGAACGTGAGCTTTACACCACTCTAGCCGACGCTTGGCATAACTCATGGTGACCTTAGGCTTGTGTGCGGCTGCTCGGCTATGGAAACCCATTTCATGAAGCTTCCAACGAACAGTTCTTGTGCTGATGTTGCTTCCAGAGGCAGTTTATAACTCGGTAGTGAGTGTTGCAACCAAGGACAGACGATTTTAACACGCTGCGTGCTTCAGCACTCGGCAGTCCCATTCTGTGACCTTGTGTGGCCTACCACTTCGCGGCTGAGCCGTTGATGCTCCTAGACATTTCCACTTCACAATAACAGCACTCACAGCTGACCGGGGCAGCTCTAGCAGGGCCAAAATTTGACGAAATGACTTGTTGGAAAGGTGACATCATATGACGGTGCCACGTAGAAAGTCTCTGAGCTCTTCAGTAAGGCTATTTTACTGCCAATGTTTGTCTATGGAGATTGCATGGCGGTATACTCGATTTTATACACCTGTCAGCAATGGGTTTGGCTGAAATAGTCGAATCCACTAATTTTAAGGGTTGTCCACATACTTTTGTATATATAGTGTATTATTGCATGTTGAGATAAAAGAACATTTGTGAAATTAGATCAAATCTAGTCATGAACAGTTTCATATATTTCACTCGAGTAAAAGTAGATTGGCTTGATAGCGGCATTGACGTTGTTGGTTGGCTAGCAAGCAAAACTTAGCGTTACACATCGTTAACTTTTGGGAAAACTGGTCCAGCCCCTTGGTAGCTAGCTATGGGTACTTCAAATAAAGCAAAACAATGTATTAATATGAAAGTCGGTGAAGAAGTTATGAATGAGGTCCCAGGCGAATGCTTCTCGGTTGAACGTGGACGGGCATCAGACAGTCCTTGCACTTTGAAACCCACTCCCACCATGATGTATAGCACCGCCATCGGGCGAAATGCCGTGAAACGAGTGTGTCCCCCAATGTCATGTCTATGGGTCCGGCCCTTTATAAAGTCCCCTGGCTGGTCATATATCATGGAATATTGATATGGTTCCACTACACTGCAACACCTGACATTTGATTTATAGCTTAAGGTGTTCTTTTTTCATTCCTAAGCAGTCAACAAGGTATCAAGGGAAAATGTCAATGGTGCAGTGTGTTGGATGGAGAGAATGACATGTCTGAGATTGGTAAAGAAAAGGGCTAGCTCAGGTAACTTGTCTTGTTCTAATGGGTTGTCCAATGTGCTTGTGTGTTTATTTGTGTGTGTGTGTGTGTCTGTCTGTCTGCCAGTGACAACATTAGTGTATATGCAGCCATCTAATACTATATGCACTTCACACCACGTTGAAATAAATGCACATTTTTGTATAAGAATGCCCTTTTCAGTGTGACAGAAATAAGTCTGGCTGTGGCCCCTGCTCTCTTAACATTATACAAAATCCATCACATGCAGTGTGCAGAGTAAGCATTATGCTGGATATTATGAACCCAACACACTGCTAATAGTGTTCTCTCTATATATCTCTCTCTCTCTCTCTCTCTCTCTCTCTCTCTCTCTCTCTCTCTCTTTCTTTATTTTTTCCAACCGAGAGATTGTGTGTAGAGACAGAGAGATTGTGTGTAGAGAGACAGAGAGATTGTGTGTAGAGAGACAGAGAGACTGTGTGTAGAGAGACAGAGAGCCTGTGTGTAGAGAGACAGAGAGACTGTGTGTAGAGAGACAGAGACTGTGTGTAGAGAGACAGAGAGCCTGTGTGTAGAGAGGCAGAGATCCTGTGTGTAGAGAGACAGAGAGCCTGTGTGTAGAGAGACAGAGAGCCTGTGTGTAGAGAGACAGAGAGCCTTTGTGTAGAGAGACAGAGAGCCTGTGTGTAGAGAGACAGAGAGCCTGTGTGTAGAGAGACAGAGAGCCTGTGTGTAGAGAGACAGAGAGCCTGTGTGTAGAGAGACAGAGAGCCTGTGTGTAGAGAGACAGAAAGCCTGTGTGTAGAGACAGAGAGCCTGTGTGTAGAGAGACAGAGACGGAGATAAACAACACCAGGAGATGAGTGTTTCCAATCTGGCAGAAGAACTGTCTAATTACCAAGGGATCCGTCAGACTATATAGAATCATCCTCTCCCTTCTCCCCTGTTGATACATGTCAGACAGCTACTACCAGACTGCAGTACTGTATCAATCCATGGCCCCATTCTATCCAAAACACGTGGTGGACGTTATTATAAACAGCAACAACAGCATCGTTTCTTCATTAGCTGCTCATTTGAGGCTGATATTTGTCCCCTTTTTGTTGTTGTGGTGAGTCACAGGATGGATAGCAGAAAGAGGTGAGAGAAGGAGAACCATCCCTCTTTCCTCATCTGTGTGTGTGTGTGTGTGTGTGCCTCTACTTCCTAATCGGTTCGTTTCACATCTTAACAAGACAACCGAGAGTGGCAACAACTGCCGTTCGTTTTCAAACCTCTTCTTATAAAAGCTATATTTCTCTCTTTTCAAAGCACCTAAGTGTGTGAGACTTTTAACATGCAGGTAAGGGGTTGTGCGTGGTTGGGAGAGCAGTGTGTGTGTATGTGTGTGTGTGTGTGTGTGTGTGGTGGGAACGCGTGGGAAAGTTTAGGAGGAGAGGAGACTCACGCACATAGTGTCAATCTTCACTCTACCATTCTCCTTCACAGAAATTAAAACAAGTGGATAAAAATGGCTGCTTCTGTTGCAAATGAACACTTCAGTTGATGACGCACAAACAATCACAGAACTAAAATCACTATTTCATTTCACTCTCTAAAACTCCATTTAGCTGTAATCCTGATAGTTGTAAGTTAACCGATTAGGAAAGTTCACGTGATTCCACAAGAGGGGGCTAAACTGTTGATGGAGTCTCAACAGTCTCTCCCTTCCCTTGACGACATACAGAACCACATCATCATTACTCATTCATTCTAATGTGGCGGTGCTTACATACACTACTGGGTTTCTCCTTTAGGGCAGCTAAAGGAGACTACCTTTAGGTAGTTCATCGTAGATGCTGGCACTGCACAGAAGTGAACACAGGAGCGGCTATAAGAATCACCTGGGTTAGAACAGAACAGGGAGGTAGAAATGGATTTTCTGTGTATGTCCGCTGAAATGAACTAGGTGTCAAGGCAGTAAGGTACTCCTTCCTAAGAGCTATGGCTGACTTGGGGATAACTTCAGGAGTTTCTTGTGAGGAGAATACCTCGGAACCAGTTCCTTTAATGTATCTACTTTGGTTAAAACTCTGTTTTTTTTACAGATGTAAGAGTAGAAAAGCTTTATTTTCACAGACAGAAAGAGCCGAGAGAGAAAATAAACTATTGATATGTCATCGACTAAAGCAGACAATAATTATTGAAGATCTGAAGCAAATGAAAATGCTCAGAGATGAGATCAAATCACATCACTGACTAGTCTGCCCAAATATCTACGTGCCAAAGCTCAGACAGAGGACAGTTGCTGAAGTTACGACCAACTGCTTCTGAGTTGATATGATGAAGCACAGAATGTCCCAAGACATAGGTTGAGTTCCAAATATCACCCTGTCCCCTATATATTGCACTACTTTTGACCAGAGCACATTTAGGGAATAGGGTGCCATTTGGGACGCACATCCATCATCAACTGAAACCTCACTGCAAGCAAAGGACTTAATTCATCTTTTAACCGGTACACCAGTAGTCATTGTCAGAATCAGAATCAGACATTAGGCTATGAATCATGGTTAGCCAAGTGTCCTGACGATGTCATCCGTATGCACAGTTCAACACTTCCTGTGCCTCAGAAACAGGTGAAATCAAAAGGTCACAGGAGGAGACAAGCCTCAATGACAGTGACAGTGCAATTCCTATTAACTGGTAGCTAGCTCGGGTCTGTTTCAGAAAGCTTGACGTGATTGACTGGACTAGGAAATTGAACAGTAATGCATGCGATTCCATGCACAGGAAGGTGATAATGGCACTACATTTGTGCTAAATTGTATGTGAGTGAATCTTTGCTAAGAACATGTGCTGTATTCCTCTATTTTGGCAAAGACCAAAAAAGCTAATCCAGTATTTGAGAATGTAAATATGACTTAAGCACCATACAAGTTGTTTTTTCCCCTCATGCCAAACACACATACATAAAACATTCAGTGTGGATATGAGCCAAAACATGCCTATGTCGTAAATGGAAAAAGAGTGTAAATATCATGTAAAAATATGCATTACATACATGACCCTGTCATGGACCTTATTGCCCTGTGGAATATCATGAACAGGGCAGTACATCCATAATGAACAGGACAGCCCAAGCAGTGCAGTGCGACTGCAACTATTAGGTATACACAGGGTCTGTCTGGCTGAAATATGAGGACTGTGTCCAGGCAGGCAGGTCTTCCTGAATGCTAAACTCTGAGAGAGCCACTATGACCTACAACCAATCAGGGCAGAGCACCACTGTGACCTGCAACCAATCAGAACAGAGAAAAAGTGTGCCCTGCAACCAATCAGAACAGAGCCAGTGTGCCCTGCAACCAATCTGACGCCTAATTAATCCTGAAGGTCTTTTGTTCCGCTGAGGTTTCTCTCTTTTTTCCCCCACTGCAACACTCCATCCATCCTCTTCTCCTGGTATGTCCTCTCTTGCCCGGCTCAGTCAGCCCCTCATCTTTCCCTGCCACCTCTCAATGCCTCCCCCTCCTCCTCACCCCCTCATCCCGCCTCTCCTCCCCCACCACCTTCAGGATAAACGTCCCAGGATATAAACGTAAGTGTCTGTTGGTTTGGACTTTGGGCTTGCCAGTGGAATAAAGTGAACTGTGAACACATGTTTTCAGGCTTGTTTTTCACTGTATTTCTGTATATTTGTGTATCCACACATATTTACATTAGTTGTATCTGAGAATGATAATGAACAGAATGTGAAGATGAACATTTCCACAACACTGCTACCCATGGATCTCTACATTCATCTTAACACCAAATGGTGCACTGCCATACAAACAGACCCCCATCTGTAAATAGTTACCCGGTCCCCAGGTTATCCAAGGACACCGTGGTAATGGTGTAGCCCAGAGGGAGTGCCCTGCCTCCTGGCACTAAGGTCATTCAAAGGGCACAACAGACCCTCATATTTTCTCTCTGTCGTTCCTCTCCTCTCTTCCCTCTCTCGTGCCTGAGTGGGGGAGATAAACGGGTACGCCCAGGCACACAAGACCAATAGCCGTGATTTATCGGAAACCATTTGGTACCTGAGCATCTATGAAATTGTAATGAACTTGATTATGCTTTAATGAAGTGTGAGGGTTCCTCAGGACTGATTACAGTACAGCCACCATGCATGGCATAGCAGGGGCCAGGAGAGAGAGAGAAAAGGAGGGAGGGAGGACGAGAGAGAAAGAGAGAGAGGGGGGGGAAGAGAGAGAGCGACAGTGATGGCGGTGGGAATAACAACTAGGTGCTGGCGGGAGCATCACAGTCGAGGCTAAGAGAGGTTAGTTAGGGGCGTTACGAGTTAGAAAAGGTGACTGGAGTCAACCTTACAGGAGGAACGCTGCTAATTTCATTTCAACCTGTGTAGGGATTTTTTCCTGCCCTGGTACAAACGGCATGCTGACGTGGCGGAGGAAGAGATTTAACAGTCTTATAGGTCATATTTTGCATAAGTATTAGACAGTTCATGACGGTTCTAACCTTTCCGTGTACAAAGTGCTTCCATTAAATGTAAAAACATTATTGTTCCATAATTTCAGGCACCAAGCTCTCCCGTTTTTTTCTTTCAACTCCCCAGGAGTAATAACACCAATGGGGACAGGATACCGTATCAGGCTATTACAGCAACTAGAAAATCCACTGAAAACAGCTAGATATCCTTGTTATATCCAATTAGGAGACTTTTAAAATAGCTATCAGATGTGAAAATGCATGCCATTAGTTTACTGTTACTGACTCTCTAACCCTTTGATCCAAAGGTACTTATCAGGTATTAGAAGTCATTGAAGTTATCTGTGAATAAAACAGGCTTCGACAGGTCTCTACACTCCTAGAAAAAAAGGCTGCAAAAGGGTTCTTTGGCTGTGTCCATAAAATAACCCGTTTTGGTTCCAGGAATAACCCGCTGAGATCCCTCAGTGGAAAGGGATATGGAATCTAAAAGGGTTCTACCTGGAACCAAAAGGGTTCTTCAAAGGGTTCTCCTATGGGGACAGCTTAAGAACCCTTTTAGGTTCTAGATAGCACCTTTTTTTCTAAGAGTGTATAAGCATGTGAGGCAGACAGGCAGCTCATCCACTCTATAAGTCTGTAACACTGTCTAATGCGTCCCAAATTGCACCCTATTTCCTATATAGTGCACAACTTTTGACCAGAGCCCTGTAGACCCTGGATTAAAAGAGAGCACCATATAGGGAATAGGGTCCATTTGGAACACAAACACTCTGCTGCAGGTGGCCTCAGGGTGTAAATCAATTTCTGTAATAATTCATTCGTTTTTCACACGTTCCTTTCCTCTCCTCTGTTGGATAATTGTTCTATTTCTTGAAATCGCTGCTTGCCTGGCCTAGCTTGGCCGCTGCCGTTAATTTGTTGTGGCAATATTAATTAATGATTTTTGCTTCATGGCTGTTTATATTCAGACAGATTAGAAGTCAAGAGATTAGAAAAAGAAAACAATCTGTAAAACGCTCGGTGGCTGACAGGGGTCACCTTGGTGTCTCAAATCATATTCAATTTGCCGGCGTGGGGAAATTACCAGGCTAAATGATTCCATAGCTAGGCGTATCTACTGTCTAGTAACGGCCTGCATTCAGAAGAGCTCAATGAGACCCCATTCAGCAGAGGGGAAAACATACCAAACAGTTGCATACTGTAAAGAAATGTTATGAAATGCATCTGTGAAATATTATTAGATAATTGGTATTTGGATTTCAATTGTTTCTTTAATCAAGAACATGTACAGTCAGGTCCAAAATTATTGGCACCGTTGATAAAGATGAGCAAACAAACATGTATAAAATAAATAGTATAAATACTGAGCTATAATGTATGCCAAAAAAATATTGCTCCAATTTTATTCTGATATACTAATACAATTGCTCAGAGAAAGACACTTTATTTAACAAGTAATACAAAAAAATATCAAAAAGATAGGTGTCAAAATTATTGGCACCCATATTTTCATTACTCCAGCACTCCCCTTGCGATGATTACAGCACTGAGCCTTTTTCTGTCTCAAAAAGATAGATGTCAAAATTATTGGCAACCCTGTTTTCAATGCTTTGTGCACCATCCCCTTGAGAGGATTATGGCACTAAGCCTTTTCCTAAAATGTTTTATGCGACTGAACAACACATTGGGAGGGATCTTAGACCATTCCTCCATCTTAGAATCTTTCTAGATCCTTGATATCCTTCATCTGTACTTAATACATATTCATCATGCAAAGCCCTCTTCAATACAAACAACAGGTTTTCAATGGGGTTCTTCTTTCGACACCAAACCCACCACTGGCGTCCGCGGCCAAGGAGATCTATTTTCGTGTCATCTGACCATAGCAAACTCCATGCAATTACAGTTGTTAGTTGCTCTCAATAATCATTTAAAAAATGCTGGCAACCCTTCCAAAGAGCATATGCCTATTGGCATGGAGGTGACGTCTAATTGTAGATTTGGAGAATTCTCCAACTTTGTCCCTTGGATATTCCTTCGCCTCCCGAACCATCTTCTTCACTGTGCGTGGTAACAAGATACACTTGCGTCCAATACCAGGCAAGTTTACCACTGTTCCAGTGGTTTTAAACTTCTTCATTTTTGCCTTAATAGTGGTATGATTAATGAAGGTCAACAACCATTTGTCTCTTTTTGTTTTTGAGCTCTTTGCATTTCCCTATGGTGATGGATGACAAAGAGATGCATGTTACCTCATTTTCATACCCCAGTGAAACAGGAAGCCGTGAAAGGCCACAATACATTTTCTCTCCCCAAAATATTACTTGTTAAACAAAATATATTTCTCTGAGCAATTGCATTAATATAAAATAATATAATTTCTTGAACATACAATATTAATCCAATCAAAGCGTATCGGTTGCGTACACAGATTTGCAGGTGTTTTAGCAGATGCAGGGACATGCTTATTTTACTGTGCAGTAGAATGTAGCTCAGTATTTAAATTATTTATTTTATACAGTCTTTTTTGCTCATCTTTATCAATCATTTTGGATCTGACTGTATCTGGAATATCTATTGTTGTGTGTTGAAAGTGTGTAATGACTGAGTACAGTCTGCTACTGAGATGAAGGATTAAACCTAAACATATTCATCATGCAAAGTGGGGTGACATCCTGCTTACAGAACAGTCAATAGTGGCAATGTTGTTGTTGTTGATGTTTTTGTAAGCAGGAAGTTGCCGTCATCATGGCATCATATTTGGTGTGTTTATATAATAAAGATTTTCTGAATCACGGAGTGTACTTTTAACCAACCTTCTACCAGGTTTAAAAATCACATTTGATTCTTATGCATCTCTGTACTTCCCCCTCCTCCTCGCCTTTTCCCCACCATTGTTATTCTGTCTTGCCGGTGCATTTCCTTATGTCTCTAATCCAAGGTTAAAGAGCCGGGGTGGCCGACAATGGCCCGACCAATGACCTGGAGTTGTCCTTCAGTCAGCCGAGACTGGCCCAGACTCACCCGCTATCCCCCTGCCCGCCACCCTGCCCGTCGCCGTCTTGAAGATCGGAACTCTTATGTTGACTTGGCAACGCGGCAGATCTTTGTCACGGCGGTCAGAGCGGCAACTGCACCGTGAGGCGAGAAGATAGAGCGGGAGAGATTAAGTGGCCAATCAACCTGGGAACAAGGGGTAATCATTCCACTTAGTCATGTGACCGGAATCCTGATGCCAAATTACATTCACTTCTCTTCTCCTCTCTCTCCTCACAGTCACACTGCAGTGGATAAATTACACCCACCCAGACCTGCCTGTTCTCTCACTGTACAAAGTGAGAGAACAACATTGAAGGATAATAGTCTTTAAGTAACCTGTTAAAGAAATACAGTTTGAGTATCCGATGCTGATTCTGTCAAATTAGGACATAGTTTTAATAAAAACTACAGCAGAATACAGAGTATTTTCAAAACTCTTAAAATAGGGCTGCATTTTGTTTATATCACAAAGTAGCAATAACTTTGTAACTGACCCTAACACTGTCTTATTTCTGATGATGGAGAACAAAAACCTGCATGGTCGGATGTTCGGTGCCATAAGGGGTGTGCGTGTTTGTGTGTGCGCCTGCGTCATTATTTAGAGATGTGTGGAGCTATACCGGAGTGTGAGCAGCATACCACAATACTAGACATTGGATGAGTTTCAATATTTCATTTAGGAGCTGGACATTGGAGCTAGTCTTCAAGTTATTGTTCAGGTTAGCCTGAGGCTATCATCCTGGCGTGGTTCTGGATTCCTCTCCTCCAAGACAATATCATGTCCTTGACAAACATCCCCTTCTTTCTCGCTTTCTATTGGCTCTACTCTCCCTCTTTCATCCTGCAAAGGTGACCTACTGTAGGTTTCTACCATTCTCTCTCTCACTCTCTCTCTGTCTCTCTCCATCTATGGAAAAACTCAAAGGAAGGAAGGTCTTTATAATAACCCATGCCTTTCCGCCTTACCTAGGACTGCATTCCTTACCTAGGATGGCGTTCCTTGCCTAGGACTGCATTCCTTGCCTAGGATGACGTTCCTTTCCTAGGATGGCGTTCCTTGTCTAGGACTGCATTTCTTGCCTAGGATGGCGTTCCTTGCCTAGGATGGCGTTCCTTGCCTAGGATGGCATTCCTTGACTAGGATGGCGTTCCTCGACTAGGATGGAGTTCCAGTAAAAGTGGGTGCCTTAAGGTAAAGCCTGAGTCAGTCTCTGTAAAAGGAAAGCGGCCTTTACAGAGCTGGCCTAGGGACTAAGACTGGCACTCTCCCAATACCAGGCCTTACATCTGGTGGCTATTGAACTCCTAACCTCTCACATGCACATAAGCACGCGCAAGCATACCCAATAAGGAAAAACCACATGATTTCACATGTGAAATTTCCAAGTTTTGCAAGTGACATTTTATGTCACATATGAAATCATGTGTTTTTGGGACACTTCACGTGATGATATTTCACATGAAGTTTCACATGTGGATTCAAACACACACAAACAGGGCTTTTGACAATGTTTTCTACGTATATATTTGACAAATTTATATGATTACATTGTGTATGTTTATTTATAAAGTAATTATTATTCATGTCCTCACATGGGATTGAACTCACAACCGCTTGGTTCACAGCATTCCTGCTACACCACCACGTCTGTGTCAATCACTGATTTCACATGTATTCCTACACTTTGGACTTACAGTACCAGTCAAAAGACATCAAAATTATGAAATAACACATATGTAATCATGTAATAACCAAAAAAGTGTTAAACAAATCAAAATACACTACCGGTAAAAAGTTTTAGAACACCTACTCATTCAAGTTTTTCTTATTTTTTTTACTATTTTCTACATTGTAGAAATAACACTTTTTTGGTTACTACATCATTCCATATGTGTTATTTAATAGTTTCGATGTCTTCACTATTATTCTACAATGTAGTAAACATTAAAAATAAAGAAAAACCCTTGAATAAGTAGCTGTTCTAAAACTTTTGACCGGTAGTGACTTTAATGGTTTGCACTTAGAGTGACTATCATTTGTTTTTCAACCGGACAATGACCCAAAACACACATCCAGGCTGTGTAAGGGCTATTTGACCAAGAAGGAGAGGGATGGAGTGCTGCATCAGATGACATGGCCTCCACAATCACCCGACCTCAGCCCAATTGAGATGGATTGGAATGAGTTGGACTCAGCATATGTGGGAACTCCTTCAAGACTGTTGGAAAAGCATTCCTCATGAAGCTGGTTGAGAGAATGCCAAGACTGTGCAAAGCATCAAGGAAAAGGGGGGCTACTTTGTGGAATCTAAAATATACAATATATTTTGATTTATTTAACACTTTTTTGGTTACTCCATGATTCCATATTTGTTCTTTCACAGTTTTGATGTCTTCACTATTATTATACAATGTAGAAAATAGTTCAACTAAAGAAAAACGCTTGAATGAGTAGGCGTGTCCAAATTTTTGACTGGTACTGTAAGGAAAGTAAATCTCAGCTTTGTTAAAAATACACTCAAGAAAAACTATTATATTCATCATAGTGATTGATTCAGGAGTACCATTAAAAAGGGGTTGGAACTGGTTTAGGGAACAGAACCGAAAACCGGAAAATAACATTTATCAAGGAACATAAACAGAACCTGGAATGAAAGTGATCCATACTGTTCTGGAACAGAGCCGTTATTTTAAAAGCATGGGAACCAGTTAAGAACGTTCTTTTACATTCAAAAATTGTTTGACTCCCACAACAACAAAAAACACAGCAAAGCGCCTATGCAAACTTATTCCAGTGTCTGCCTGCAAGCTGAAAATCAGAAGCGTAAAAAAGGGGGTCGATGCAACTAGTCCGGGTAGCCATTTGGTTAACTGTTTAGCAGTTTTATGGCTTGGGGGTAGAAGCTGTTAAGGAGCTTTTTGGACCTAGACTTGGCACTCCGGTACCACTTGCCGTGTGGTAGAAGGAGAGAACAGTCTATGACTTGGGTGGCTGAAGTCTTTGACAATTTTTAGGGCCTTCCTCTGACACCTCCTGGTATAGAGGTCCTGGATTGCAGGATGCTTGGCCCCAGTGATGTACTGGGCTGTAAGCACTAGTTGAGGTAATATGTACCCTCTTTAGCGCCTTGCGGTCAGATGTCGAGCAGTTGCCATACCAAGCAGTGATGCAACCAGTCAGGATGCTCTCGATGGTGCAGCTGTAGAACTTTTTGAGGATATGAGGACCCATTCCAAATCTTTTCAGTCTCCTGAGTGGGAAAAGGCGTTGATGTGAAAGGGGCGTGCTCGGCCCTCCTTTTCCTGTAGTCCACGAACAGCTCCTTCATCAATCTTGTTTCTCGTTGGATTTATTAACTACAAATATGTAAGACGGGTTTTTAATTACGGTGCTGCTCTGCACACACAAGCTTGTTAGCTACCTCAAGCTTGTTAGCTAGCACGCTCAAAGGACATTCAAAGTTCCGCCATAGAAGCCACTCCTCCAAGTTATAATTCTGTGGATCTAATTTACAGTGCAATCGGAAAGTATTCAAACCACTTGACTTTTTCCACATTTTGTTACATTATAGCCTTATTCTAAAATGGATGAAATTGCTGTTTTTTTCCCTCATCAATCTACACACAATACCCCATAATGACAAAGCAAAGTATTCAGACCCTTTACTCAGTACTTTGTTGAAGCACCTTTGGCAGCGATTACAACCTTGAGTCTTCTTGGGTATGACGCTAGAAGCTTGGCACACCTGTATTTCGGGAGTTTCCCCCATTCTTCTCTGCAGATCTTCTCAAGCTCTGTCAGGTTGGATGGGGAGCGTCGCTGCACAGCTATTTTCAGGTCTCTCCACAGATGTTCGATCGGGTTCAAGTCCGGTCTCTGGCTGGGCCAATCAAGGACATTCAGAGACTTGTCCCGAAGCCACTCCTAAGTTGTCTTGGCTGTGTGCTTAGGGTCCTTGTCCTGTTGGATCGTTGTCCTGTTCATTCAGGATCTCTCTGTACTTTGCTCCGTTCATCTTTCCCTCGATCCTGACTAGTCTCCCAGTCCCTGCCGCTAAAAAATCTCCCTTGGTTTCATCAGAACAGAGAATCTTGTTTCTCATAGTCTGAGTCCTTTAGGTGCCTTTTGGCAAACTTCAAGCGGGCTGTCATGTGCCTTTTACTGAGCAGTGGCTTCCGTCTGGCCACTCTACCATAAAGGCCTGATTGGTGGAGTGCTGCAGAGATGGTTGTCCTTCAGGAAGATTCTCCCATCACCACAGAGGAACTCTAGAGCTCTGTCAGAGTGACCATCGGGTTCTTGGTCACCTCCAAGGCCCTTCTCTCCTGCTTGCTCAGTTTGGCAGGGCGGCCAGCTCAAGGAAGAGTGTTGGTGGTTCCAAACTTCTTCCATTTAAGAATGATGGAGGCCACTGTGTTCTTCGGGACCTTCAATGCTGCAGAAATGTTTGGGTACCCTTCCCCAGATCTGTGCCTCGACATAATCTTGTCTCTGAGCTCTACAGACAATTCCTTCGACTTCATGGCTTGGTTTTTGCTCTGACATCAACCGTGGGACCTTATATAGGCAGGTGTGTGACTTTCCAAATCATATCCAATCAATTGATTTACCACAGGTGGACTCCAATGAAGTTGTAGAAACATCTCAAGGATGATCAATGGAAACAGGATGCACCTGAGCTCAATTTTGAGTCTCATAACAAGGGGTCTGAATACTTATGTAAATAAGATATGTTTTTTTATTTTTAATACATTTGCAATAATTTCTACAAACCTGTTTTCGCTTTATCATTATGGGGTATTGTGTGTAGATTGATGAGGGAAATTTTTTTTTTCATACATTTCGTAATGTAACAAAATGTGGGAAAAGTAAAGGGGTCTGAATACTTTCTGAATGCACAGCAGATAATGCATGTCAAAACAGAATGCCCAGCGCTTCAAGCCTCCTCAAACTTCTCTTGTTCTCTCCCCACCCGCAAAATGTCAGTCCCATCTTGCACCATAGGCTACACTTGTCTGTTCATCACGCATTTAAACAACTAGCTTGCCTGCTCTATCCACACTGATTGTTGAAATAATTTCATGAGGTAAATGTAAAAAACGGTTGATTTGACAGGTTAAAAAAAGGAACATAAAGGAACGTAAAGGAAAAAAATGTTTGGTTCGAACCGGTACTGAACTTTATTTTGCTGGTAGGAACAGTAGAACGGAACAAAAACAAATGTGGTTCTATTCACAAAGAAATGATAAGAAAATCATTTAGGTTCCAACCCGATTTAAACAGAATAATATTCCCCACTAACAGACAACAATACAGAAAAGCCCTCAAATTGCTGAAATAGTAAATTAAATCAATGACGAGAGAATATTCAGAACAACTGATGACTAAAATAGCAGTGCAGATGGCACTATTTATCTTAGTACTTGTTGGTAATGAATATGTAGAGGAATGCTACGCAGCAGAAATGCTGCTACGCAGCAGAAAGATCAGCGTACACCAAATTGAAAAGACAGTAATAAGTAATCATGTCAAATTTAATCAGATTTTCATTGATTGAAGATTGTTTATACTATTTTAGCTGAGCAGCGTACTCAACTTATACTTAAAACACGTGAAATTTGGATGTGTTTCTTTCACCTCAAATTCTAACTCTCACATGTAAAGAACTTTGTTGAAATGTAGAGCCCCATGTTGTCACATTTATTTCACGAGTAGTTTTATGTTATTACATGATGTCACGTTATTACATTAACTTAAGATCATTGTAATCACATGTGAAACAGATATCACATGTGAAATTCATATGTTTTTTCTGTAAGAGACACTAAGAGCTACTAGACGATCCGCAGAGAAATCTTAGGATTGTGTGTTTGATGTGTGTGTCCTTCACCACTTCAAAATGACTGTTCCCCTTTCCCCCATTCGACAGTAGCAAGCAGACAGCACGGCTGACTTTCAAGAATTTCCACAAGCGACTGCTTTCTGGAACTAAACGGGTGAGGCAAATCCTCTTAAAATCCTTTTAAACACCATGACAGGAGGTAAAAAATAAAAGTTTTCTCCCAGGCTAACATGAGCAGGTTGTTTGGCTGATGTTGTTCGAGAAAGGAAGGACACTTTGCTTGTCTATTCCTTCAAGGCATGGAAGGGAATGCTAATAGGACACAGCCCATTTAAAGGTCCACAATAGCTTTACTTTTGGTCATGTAGTGTATGTCAGCCAATTGTAACTCCAAAAAACATATAGCTTATACCCATCTGAAACTGGTTCCGGCTGAGGAGAGAGCGCGATGCACTTTTTTTATTTTCTTATTTTCGTATTTATCAATTGTTTAGTCACTATTATTATTGTAAATCATTATTATTATTGTAGGCCTATTGAATAATCTAAACCAGTACTTTAAATAGCCTATGCAAAAAGTGATTTGTTTAATTTTGTTGAGACATTTTCGTTGACTAAATTAAGTTATGCCTTTCATTTTGTGCTCCGTATTTAGTTTAAAGTTAAAAGTATGCCTGTCGTAAAATAAATAGCCTAGCATTAGCCTATTGCTGTCATTTGTTGAGTAGGCCTATACGGTAGGCAATCACCTTCGTTGGTAATTCATTTAACGCCGCAATATAATAACCTGTTCACATTTTCCCTATAAACAATGACTTGACTTACTTTTGATATTACCCTAATAGTGTTAAGCATCTTTTGTGAAGGCTTGGTGTGGTATGGTTATTATTAGGCTTAGCTACAGCAGGCCTATGAAAGCAGTGGGCACCGGCACTCCAACTGACTCCGACATTTAAACTTGAGGTGAGGAAGAATGTTTTAGGCCTACCAGACTTACTCCTTTAATCTAACAATATAATGCTTATCTTTATAAAAATTAAGGAATTAGCCTCCTTCTTTATGCCTTTATCTGCAGTAGTAGCCTATCTGACAAGTATAAAGAAATCCATGTCAACGGTGCGAACATGGCGCTGGCATATCTCGATCTTTCTCTCCGTCTCTCTAGGGCTAGGAATCTCCTTTAATATATATATATTTTTATATGAATATCATATAATGGACGTCTAAGCCTATAGGCCTATATGCATACAATGCCCTGATGCATTTATCGCTCAAATCTCCGACAGCTGAATCGTGTTTGAGGAACGTAAAAACCAATAAAAGAATAGACTACAACGTTTTTAATGCTTCACATCGAAACACAAAGAAAATCATTTTTTTGTAATTTGTTATAGGCAGTTTGTCAGGACACGTAACTGTGGATCATTTGACGAATATGCTTGTTTATTGACGGTGCTGACAGCGCCCAGCAGGAAGTTTCTTTCTCTCTCTCTTTCTCCCAGATCTGAATGGGTCTCTCGGATCCGAACCAGCACGTGTCTGTTTGGGTCTGTTTTCAACGGTCCTTTTCAGAACGGGTCTGACACACACATCAGAAATGATTTTATGCATATCGTGTCGGGTGGGAAAGCCACGGAGCCATTTCAGAAGGGACCAAACTTTTCGGACCCATTAAGACCTCTAGTACACACTACGCACACACTGCATACACCATACACACAAATACCGTGTATAAACAGACACATGCATGCGTATTTTTTGACATTGATGAACAATGTATCAACTATTTGTCTTAAATGTATAGAATAAATATTGTTCATTATTAGAGCCTACAACAAAATGAATGATACTGTTGGCCTAGGTTGCCTAGATACCTAGATTTGTGCGATTATAAACATGTCTAAAGTGAAAATAACATTCACAGCTGATGATTGAATTAGCTAGAAAATGGTTCCCTGGTAGTGTTACCTTCGATATATTTTGTTCATGTCGCAAATGGCATCATATTCTCTATATTGTGCACAACTTCTGTTGAGGGCCTGTGCACTATCTAGAGAATAGGGTGCCATTTTGCACACAACCTTAAATGCTGAATTGAAGGTTAAAATGTCCAACCACAGAATCCAGCCCTGAATGACTTTGGGGTCTAAAATGGAAAAGTTCCTCAAAACTTGTTTGCCTGGTCTGATTGCTATTTACATATTTGAGTAAATGAGCACGGGATTGGGTCAGTGGTTTGTTTGTCGATTTGCTCTTTGCTTTTCGATCTCCTTTGGGCAAGAGATTGAATTAATGTTTGTAGATGCTACACCTGGGGAAACAAGAGATTGTGCAAAATTACAATACTCTACCAATTATAGCTCTAGAAACACACACATGCAAAATAGAAAAGCTCATTTTGGGAGCCGTTCAGTTTTCTCTTGTGTCAGAGGCACAAGGCCAATAATTTGCTTCATTTACATCCCTTTCCGTTTGAATAGATCACTGAGCAGATTTTGTTAACCCGCAGCCTGAGCCTTCCAACGTACACACACCATTTGCATGTTTCCACTAGATACGCCACTGTCGTCACACTTCCCGTCCAAAGTAAATGATAAGTCAGCATGCTTACAAATCTCCCCTATCATCATCCCTCCTCCCTCTCCTCCCTCCCTTCATCCCCCTGTCAGCTCATCCTTACCCATATCTCCTCCCTCTTAATTACTTGTTGGATGGCGATAGTGTTTCTGCTGTGTTCCTGCTGCTTTGGTTATTACAGGACCCTGTATGGGAGAGAAGAAGCTGCCAGATGTCCCAACAAAAAGCCAAGCTACTCACCTGGGGCAAATGAGGGCATCTATTCCTGCTGGGTTTAAGGCCTCCTCTCCCCTCAGGAGCCAGCCTGATGTTGAAGAGGGCCTGCAAAGCGCACTGGGCCGCCTGGGTCTTGGCCAGCTTCTTGCTGCGTCCAGAGCCCTCGAATATCCTCCCGTCCACGCGGACTGCCATGATGAAGCTCCGCGCCCGTCGCCCCTCTGTCCTCTCGGACAGGCACACGTACCTCAGGCCTGGACGCAGCTCGTTGAGCAGCACCACAGGGGTCTTGGGGGCCTCGGCGGGGATGGTCACAGGGACCCCTGCCAGCCGCTGCTTGGCCTGTACCATTAGGTCCAACGTGTGGCGAAGTAATCGTCCGTGCCGGAGGGCGCTGGAGAGGCGCAGCTCGCTCTTCTCCGACACCGACCGGTAGAGGGAGAAGCTGTCGCCGACTACACCACCACATGACGACGGCTCAAACTCCTTGAACAGAGTGTCTGGGAAGTCTGTCGCCTGGTCCGAGGTAAAGTCTGCAGAGGAGTTGCCATGGTTACCCATGGCCAGATGAGCCTGAGGAGCGTTGGGGAACTGAATGAAGGACTTGAGGGCCAGCTCGGCCGCCCTCATCTTAGCTTTCTTCTTGGTGGGGCCCGTGCCCTCGAAGGTGAGGCCATTCACCTCTACGGCGATTGAGAACAGGGGTGCGTGGACCGGGCCGGTCTGGGATACCATGCGGTACTGGAGGCCTGGCCTCAGCTCATTCAGCTGCACCAGGGCATTCTTTGGTGAGTCCGACCACAACAGTTTCTTGTAGATCAGACGGAGTTTGCACAGGTGTCCATTATTGTCCTCCTCCAACGGCCGCTTCCTCTTCAGACCGGAAGTCCCACCTCTAGATGTGTCCGATCTGAACAGTGATTGACGGTCGCCGGGGACAATAGAACAGCAGTCCTCCAGGTTACCAATATTTCGGTTCTCTTTGACCTCAGTGCTACTGGTGCCTGATAACGACAAGAAAAGGAAACAAAGCAATTTAGAGCAATAAAACCATTGTTCAGAATAAAAGTAAGTAATAAATGCAGACATAACTGTGTGGCGTTCCATATTCACTATATTTCAGTGTGCAATAGAATGAGATTCAGAAAGCAACGCTCTTGGGGCAGATTTAGCCACTTGATACACAATGAAAGGGTAATAAACAGATCTACCAGCGTCCCCCAGTCGACAGTCCCCAAAGTTCATAGCAAGGGAGGCTATCTTATTTAAGTGTTCTAAAATTCAAATCCAAATCCCCTCAAATGGGGTATTATCTGGCAAATCATTCTGTAATCTGCTGCAAAATTGGTTCTGTGACTCTGAGGTTTAAGTGGGAGAGTATTTGTTACTGTACCCAATGCAAAGCAGCAATCTCTTTTGTAATGGGGGGATTGTATTGTATTGAAAGTTACACACATTGGGGGATGAAAGAGCAAAGCTATCGGCCTTATTTCAGACTTCTATTCTCTATGAGGACAAAGTTGGATCAGCTGTGCTATCATGCTCTGATCTTCAAACCTAGTTACAGGGACAAAGTAGCATATTGCATTTCTGAAAAATGTTCACAAATTTTTGTTTCAAAACCAGAACATGTACACATAGATCACTTTCATATCTGGTCTACAGTACAGCGTATTTACAGTATGTGGAAGCAGTACTGTAATTTGTCCAAGACAAATTTCTGCTTGGGATGAATACAGTATATCATAGGCTATCATATCATCAGTGGCTGTGCATCCAGTATGTTGGGAGGAATATACTGAGTGGTGTGACTTACTTAAAGTGTCCTCATCCTCTGTGCTGGTGGTCCCAGGGCTCATGTACTTGAAGGGAGCGATCAATGCAGAGAGCATGCTGACTTTCTCTGTGAACCGAGAGGAAAGAGACAGACAAACACACCATGAGTGCTACTGTGGAATGAAACAGTGTTACTGATACACTAACATGTAAACACACTCTACCTACACACTCTACACATGGAGTACGGCTGGTCTATCCTGTCTTTCTCACTCCATTTCTCCTCCTCCTCCTCTTTCTGCTTAGAGAGCAGTGCTCATACTATTGATCATTAAGAGATATTAGGTGTTGGGGAAGTGAGGAAGTGGTTTCTAATTAAAGGGGTTTGACTGGCCTGTCGATGTATGCTCAGCCTGGGCTGAAAGCACCAGACCCAGCAGTGATGGACTCTAATAGGGTGTTACACTGTAAACAACACGCACACCTGGAGGCGGGGACCTCTAGGGAGACAACCTGAATCCATTGTATTTAAAGGGATGGCACAGCAGCCCACATATTACTGTACCCATCCCCTTTAATTACAATAGACCACTGTTTCCCAATCCATTGCTTGAACTCCTTCCCTCCCTCCCTCCCTCCCTCCCTCCCTCCCCGTTGAACAATACTGAAGGGTTTGATGATTCACAATGACACACACGGCTGCTCTCTAAGAGCTGTGGACAGATCAGCCGTGTCCCAGTGGGGTGAAATTACAATATACCACTCTGCATTGTGACCTAATTACGGTATAACTAACACCAGCAAAATGCAGCTGTTAGTCGGTCTGTCCATTAGAGAAAACAGCAGCAGAAGGTCTCGGCACACACTGACTAGTTTCTAGATAAATCAATCTATATGCTGTTAGCTATGTCTCTAGAGGGCAACTTGTTTCTACCTACGTAATTATTGTCGTTGCAGAGTTTTCTCTGAAACGTTAGATCCTGACATAGCAAACACACCATCTAACACTGTAGCTGTTGAAGTGTTTCTGAAGACATGTCTTCTGACCCTGAACCTTAAAAGACAAACGTCCACACAAAGTGTAAAACACAGCGCAAAATATGAGGAGGGCAATTACCACATGCCGGCATAAGTTTCCACGTGGGCCTCAGAAGCCTTTAATGTATTTTTTATCATCGTGTCGTGCCTTAGGTTCTGCACCACCCACTCAACTCAACAACCTCTGCCAAGTGTTGACGTTCACTGGGCTGTGAGGGGCTAGAGAGAGAGACAGAGCCAACCCACTGATATGTATGACATCATCAGCCTGATGACTAACAAAGAGTGGAACTCATTCAGGACAGGTTTACAGTAAATGTTGGCCTCAGATCTTAGATCTAGTTAGGTATGGCACAGTAGTAAAGAAAAACAAGTTTTAACATACTGTAGGTATTGCTCAGGTAAACTGATAAGATATTAAGTAAATCATACATACAGTAAGGACAGAGATTCTGATAGAGATGGATTTTGGCACTGGGGATTGTGAAGAGAACAACCTACACCTTGTAAAATAGGGATTTACCTGTTGTATAATACAGCTCTTATTAAAACCAGGTTTGCCAAGTTTGGCAAATGAAGTGTGTGTTTATGCATGCATGTGTATGTGTGCATGCAAACTCACAATGAGCAGATGATAAGGGCCCTGTCTACTTGATCCTTTCTTTTCCTGGTTCAGTGCAGAGGGAGGGTAATGAGCCAATCACATTTCCCTGTGGTTCCTTCCACATAACGGATGGGTCAGATGAGCGACGGGAGACATTAGAAATAGGCACTGAGGGAAATCATTGACTGGCTTTCTCCCCCCTCCTCTCTCTCCATCTCGGTCTGTCTCGCGGGCCACAGATTAAACAGCTCTGAACTGGTAAATGAGAGAGGCTGCATTGTCTCAGTGAGCTGCCGGCCACACTTAAAATCTGATTTCTGTCCGATGGCTCAGCTGATCGCTAAGCAGCTGATCACTAGCTGCATAAATAAACAGCTTGTGTGTGTGTGTGTGTGTGTGTGTGTGTGTGTGTGTGTGTGTGTGTGTGTGTGTGTGTGTGTGTGTGTGTGTGTGTGTGTGTGTGTGTGTGTGTGTGCCAGTGCATGTGAGTAAATTACTCTCCAGTCAGTGTGTACACACATAAATCCACTGGCTTACATAAAAACCAACACATTTCTTTTACAGCCAAGATTCATGACTGCATTTAACTGCTGTATTGGAGCTAGCTCCCAGGTTGGTCCAAATAGCACCCTATTCCCTATATAGTGCACTACATTTGAGCAGGACCAATAGGGCTATGGTCAAAAGTAGTGCACTATAAAGTGAATAGGGTGCCATTTGGGAGACACATTATTTCTTTATTTGAATCGTTTTTGTTTTGTGTTAATTTTACCTTTAACTTTATACTTCTTCACCCAATGCCTTTCTACATTTGATCATCTCTTGTTTGTACAGTGCTTCAGATCATACCAACAATCTCAAGTGCTGTCATAAACTGTCATGATAGGCTGTGCCAAACATTATAGGATTCATAAAAGGATTATGCAGACATATTGACAGGCAAGGTGGGAATAGCAGTATGTCATCCAAGGACTGAGTGATTGGGGTGTGTGTGTTTATGTGTCTGTGTGTCTTTGTGTGTGTGTGTGTGTCTTTGTGTGTGTGTGTGTCTTTGTGTGTGTCTTTGTGTGTGTGTGTGTGTCTTTGTGTGTGTGTGTGTGTGTGTGTGTGTGTGTGTGTGTGTGTGTGTGTGTGTGTGTGTGTGTGTGTGTGTGTGTGTGTGTGCCAGTGGTTTGGGTAGCAGTCGGATGGATATTTAGCACCTGATTAGTGCCACAGAAGACAGAGGAGCCAGGCCATCTGCTTTACATGTGTTCTCCTGGACCATGCCAAGGACAGGGCTTTAGGAGACAACCCAACCCAAAGACACAGCCCACAGCCAGACCTAGCTTTCTACCCCAACACCACCAGCCCTAGCACCAGCCCCCCCAGTGACAGCTGCCTAGCCCCAGCCCCAGTCTTGCCCCAGTCCAACACCCCACTCCGCAGCCCGAGTGCCAACCCAAGCCAAGCTCCAGCCATGCCCAAGCCATGCCCAGTTCATTCCAGTGTTTGGACCATCCAGTTAATCAATCGTATGGCAGGATGCTTTATTGAATTAGTTTAATCATATCAGCTTCATGCTCATTCACATTTGGGCAAAACTCAAGGCAAGGCCATATAATCTTCAAATCTTGAAACTGATACAGTCAGGCTCTAAAAAGAAACATATTTACAAAAACAATACTGCACATCGATGGAAAGGCTCTTGAATCCAAAGTATTTTTATTATAGAGGAGGAATGTGAGGCCAGCATAGCAATGCAAAGCCACGAGGGCATTGAGAAGATATCAAAGCTGTGCTTGAACTGAACTGAAGTGGGCACTCGTTATTACACACCATTGTGACTACGCAGGGAAATGCAGAGGAGAAAAAACAGTGTCAATGAATCATTGATAGTGAGGAGAGGAAAAATTCAATAACACTTCTTCTTCCATTATGGCTTTTAGACAGAGAGATACATAGCACCCTCTCACTCTCACACAGTCTCAAAAAGGGGCTTGATGTGGATGAGTATCATTGAAGGGCTGCTCCAGTGTCTGTGCTGATGCTATGGTAGCAGGACCTATTAAACTGAACAGGTTTCCTGTCAAACACACCCCATAACATAACACACACCTACCTCTCTTCTTAAAGCACTCACCTCACCGGAGAGCGTTACTGGTTCTTTACAGAAACACTGTGACACGAGAGATACGACTTCCTTTGCATCATAAAAGCTTTTCAATGTTAGAGCTTGGATACTGCACGGGACAAAAGGCTTTTGGGCCTAATGCATTCAATAAATAAACCTGGCATTGCATGATTTCTGCATTTGCACCTAATGTAGATAGTGGTGGATGTCCTTGTCTTCAACCTTCAGTGCTTTCAGGGATAAAATTGCACACTCACTTTGTGAAATGGTACCGGAAAGGGAATAGGACTTCTACAAGACGAATTCAGGGTAGATAGGAAAAGAGAAACCGACAGAGATTCCCCAACGTGGACCCACAATGCACTTGAATTCCTATTCTTACACAAATAACCTCACCCAATTAAAACTGTTCGTCTCTTTTCTTCTCCGTTATGTCTGATAGTGTTCACGGATGATGATTACTACCTGATAAACAGGGGATTTAATGCACAGTCGTCTTTTTCCTCTTTAACAGAATATTAATGTCAGTCGAGCCGTCATCCATGAGGGAGACTAATTAACAAACATGATAAAGACTAGACACGCAGACAGACAGACAAAGATTTGATGTGCTGCCTCCCTCTGGGTGTGTTGCCTTAATAATCTGATAACAAACTTCTCATATGTATTTACAAGGTACAGTGACAGAGACACAGATAAGTCTGGAGTGTAATGAAATGATGCAGCCAGGTCTGTGATTACGTTTCCATTCCGCAAGGATCTGTCTGCGTGTCTGCCTGCCTGTCTGCCTGTCCATCCACCCGTCTATCCTCTCCACCCCATAACTATCCATCAGGGCATGACCAGACAGACCACCGTGACGATCCGTTTGCCTTCCAATCTCAGAGTGTTGGGCTACCATTCAGCAGGTGTAAAGTTAGGGATTAATTGGCCTCCGCATGCAAAACTTCCATGAGCACCGTGCATAATCCAGACCAGCAGGGACACTAGAGAGAGCAACACCATAGCCTGAGTATTCATTAACGAAAGGAGGATGAGTGAGATGGAGTGAAAGGTGAAAAACCAAACTGCAACATTTCCATGACAGATAACTTATGTGCGAGTCTGGATATACTTTACATATATCCATCCTTTTTTCCATCCCTCCATCTCTCTCCCACTCTATCCATCTATTCCTCCACCTGTCCATCTCTTTCTCTTTCTGCCTAGGGGAGCCTCTTGAACAAAATGAACCTGGCTGTCTGATTTACGGCGACGCCATCTTTATGCGGCCATTAGGACACCTATAATCAGGCTCTGTGTTTACACTACTTTGTTCAGCAGAAATTGCTGCACCGATGGTCCCGGGAAGCACAGATGGGACACGGACACTTTTTCATCGCCTGTTCCATACGACAGCGCCCAACACATCTGGTATGCAGCGAGGAAACATCTTTGCACTAATTTGTTTGTCACTATATATTGAAAGGACTATCTGTCATTCTGCCATGCTTTGGTTGCGTCGCGGCATGATGTTTGAAGACTTGGCTAGTCATAAGTTTCAGATGCGCGGCCACTCAGGACACACTTACAGGAGCAGCCCATCTGACTGATGGAAATGAACGGAGGAAAGGAAGGAAGGAGGAAACGGAGAAAAAAATTATAAAATGTGTCCCTGATTTAAAGCAGACATCATTTCCCCATGAATCATCAGCGGTATTTGAATTATGTTACTATGTTTTAATTCTTCCCACTGCACAACACAACAATAAGTATTAAGGAGATATTATGGTTATTGGAATAGAATGGAAAGGAAAGGGAATCAGCTACACTCTTCTCATGTGTCTGTAGTCATGTGACTTCTCACCAACAATTAACGTCCTGGGTAAACGAGAGACAAACACCAACTGGCACCACATTTCACAATATGGAGAACGAGAGACGTTTGAGTGTGAGGGGGGCTAACTAACGCTGCATCCCAAATGGAACTCTATTCCCTATATAGTGCACTATTTTCACCAAAACCCTATGGGTCCTGGTCAAAAGTAGTCGGCAAAAGGGTGACATTTAGGACATAACACTATGGTGTATTTCCCTCCATTCAGGCACTGACTGCCCTCTATATTTCACACAATCCTGCAGCTAGAAATTGCGATAAATATGAACTGACAGCTCATGATATCCCATTTCCAATCCTATGCTCCACACTAAGTGTGATTCAGAGTCAATTAAAGAACTGTTTGATGTTGATCCATTCAGACTCAGAAATTAAGCACAGGGCTGGTAGTATTTACTACTATGGTGTAGCACTGCTTTTGCCTATGAGTGTGTGTGTGTGTGTGTGTGTGTGTGTGTGTGTGTGTGTGTGTGTGTGTGTCTGCTAACCGGTGTACAGCATTCTACCATAAGGCAGTGATGAAAATGTAAAATACAAACCTGTGCTGGTCGGGACAATGTAAATGATGTGATTCTTTCGTTGTGATTTTTACCTAGGCATTCTAAACTACAAAAATACATTTAAAGGGCCTGGGATGTACTAGTGCTATTGATGTGGAATGTAAATGGCGTTGGCACTAGTACAGAAATCTATCTTTTTCTTTGAACAAAACCAGATGCATTTATCAAAGGACAGCCACTTCCCAAGTCCCTGAGAAGTACATTAATGTAGCAACGAGGATTAGGCTTGGCAATATCAGCTGCATTAGGGAAAACATCCCAGAGAGCAGGGTGTCTTTTGTTATTGTATGTCTACATGTAAAATGTATTTTTAACATTCATTTAAATGGAGGAAGGGAAAGGTGCTTCTTCCTTTTGTGGTTGGCTAAGTGGTTCAAACTGGTCCAAAGTATATTGGAGGGTGAAAAGCAAACCTTTTTGAAGGAGTACTGTAGACATTAATGACAAATTGCTAAAGAAGAATGCTAAAAGCGTACTCGTGAATACATTACACTAGTCACAGATGAGGAGAGTAGAGCGGTGACTGCACATGGTCATTAGAAGAAGAGTTCTCCTCTAGGGGATCTATTTTAACAAACCTAACGCAATTGTGAATCTAAGCACTGGTGGTAGCACTATAGGTTCGGGGGTGGGTCAGAAATATTTGAACTATTTTCACCACCACAATTATAGGCGCAGTTGCTGGCGGTGGTCTCGAAAGGGCAGTGTTTTGATGAATAAACCAGTTGTGGGTGTGTCGAGGCTTGGCCCCTCTCCTGCCAATCAGAACGTGCTTCCTGGCGAAATACACTACAAAAGTATGTGGACAACCCTTCAAATTAGTGGATTTGGCAATTTCAGCCACAACACGTTGCTGAAAGGTGTATACAATCAAGCACACAGCCATGCAATCTCCATAGACAAACTTTGGCAGTAGAATGGCCCGTACTGAAGAGCTCGGTGACTTTCAATGTGGCACCGTCATAGGATGCCACCTTTCCAACAAGTCACTTCGTCAAATATCTGCCCTGCTAGAGCTGCCCTGGTCAACTGTAAGTGCTGTTATTGTGAAGTGGAAATGTCTAGGAGCAACAGCGGCTCAGCCGCGAAGTGGTAGGCCACACAAGCTCACAGAACGGGACAGCCGAGTGCTAAAGTGTGTAGCTCGTAAAAATAGTCTCTTCTCAGTTGCACTACCGAGTTCCAAACCGCCTCTGGAAGAAACGTCTGTCATAAGAACTGTTCGTCGGGAGCTTCATGAAATGTCTTTCATTGGCCGAACAGCCACACACAAGCCTAAGATCACCATGCGCCAATGCCAAGCATCGGCTGGAGTGGTGTACAATTTGCCGCCATTTGACTCTGGAGCAGTGGAAACGCTTTCTCTGGAGTGATGAATTGCGCTTCTCCATCTGGCAGTCAGACAGACAAATCGGGGTTTTGGCAGATGCCAGAACGCTACCTGCTCCAATGCATAGTGCCAACTCTAAAGTTAGGTGAAGGAGGAATACTGGTCTGGGGCTGTTGCTCTTAGTTCGGGCTTGGCCCCTTAGTTCGAGTGAAGGGAAATCTTAACTACAGCATAAAATTACATTCTAGACGATTCTGTGCTTCCAACTTTGTGGAAATAGTCTGGGGAAGGCCCTTTTCTGTTTCAGCATGACAATGCCCCCTTGCACAAAGCGAGGTCCATACAGAAATGGTTTGTCTAGATCAGTGTGGAAGAACTTGACTGGCCTGCACAGAGCCCTGACCTCAACTCCATTGAACACCTTTTATTTAAAAATAAATGTGGGGGTAGATCAGCTTGAATATTGTGAATAGATGGTAGCTTCCATCAATGTAATTGTCTGCTGTCACACCCTGATCTGTTTCACCTGCCTTTGTGCTCGTCTCAAGGTGTCTCCCATCTCCCCCCATTATCCTGTGTATTTATACCTGCGTTTTCTGTTTGTCTGTTGCCAGTTCATCTTGTCCCGTCAAGTCTTACCAGTGTGTTCCCGTGTTTCCTGTGCTTTAGTTTTTGTTTATCCTCATCTTCCCATTTCTGACCTTTCTGCCTGCCGTCCTGCACCTGCCTGACTGATTTGGATTATGATTTTTTTGCCTGCCTTGACTTACCTTTTGCCTTGCCCTTGACCTATAATAAACTCAGACTCCTGTGTCTGCATCTGGGTAACAGCCTGAGCCTTGATAGTCTGTATCATTTCCAATCCCCCATATATTGTTTTGTAAATATATGCATACACATACACATATATATAAATATAAATATATCGAACACCTTTGGGATGAATTGGAAGGTCGACTGCGAGCCAGGCCTAATCGCCCAACATCAGTGCCCGACCTCACTAATGTTCTTGTGGCTGAATGGAAGCAAGTCCCCGCAGCAATGTTCCAACATCTAGTGCAAAGCCTTCCCAGAACAGTGGAGGCTGTTATATCAGCAAAGGGGTGACCAACTCCATATTAATGCCCATGATTTTGGAAGGAGATGTTCAACGAGCAGGTGTCCAGATACTTTTGGTCATATGGTGTATGTGGTTGCTTCAAGTTGTGTGTTTATGGTCCATTATGTATTGCATTGGCATCAACTCCAATTGGAATGTTAGTCCATTATAGGCTAGTTTGTTAAATAGACTGCCCCACATTTGCTAAATATGCAGTCCACATTGTTCTAATGACATTGCTTCAATATGGAAATACATTGTTAAACATGCTATAGCATTTGCACTGATATAGGGGCTAGGCCTACTGTAAATTGCAGTCTGGAAACAGACATGCCAAACATAGCCAATAACCAAGGTTAAAAAGACAGTGCATAGATTCATTCTAATGAAATTCAAATAAAAATAAAACAACTTGTTTTAAACAGCCTATATCTAAATACAGTTCGTATAATACAGACAAGGCAACTAAGACTATGGAGAGTTTTACGCCCATCCAAACCTGGATAAAGATCCAAAATAAAGAGAAAGGGGGAATGTCCACTCACCGTTATACTGCTCGCAAATGTAATGTTTTCACTTCTCCAGAAATAGCAGATGGAATTGCATTACATGCGAGCCATGTAGCTTATACACTGCTCAAAAAAATAAAGGGAACACTTAACCAACACAATGTAACTCCAAGTCAATCACACTTCTGTGAAATCAAACTGTCCACTTAGGAAGCAACACTGATTGACAATACATTTCACATGCTGTTGTGCAAATGGAATAGAAAACAGGTGGAAATTATAGGCAATTAGCAAGACACCCCCAATAAAGGAGTGGTTCTGCAGGTGGGGACCACAGACCACTTCTCAGTTCCTATGCTTCCTGGCTGATGTTTTGGTCACTTTTGAATGCTGCCGGTGCTTTCACTCTAGTGGTAGCATGAGACGGAGTCTACAACCCACACAAGTGGCTCAGGTAGTGCAGCTCATCCAGGATGGCACATCAATGCGAGCTGTGGCAAGAAGGTTTGCTGTGTCTGTCAGCGTAGTGTCCAGAGCATGGAGGCGCTACCAGGAGACAGGCCAGTACATCAGGAGACGTGGAGGAGGCCGTAGGAGGGCAACAACCCAGCAGCAGGACCGCTACCTCCGCCTTTGTGCAAGGAGGAGCAGGAGGAGCACTGCCAGAGCCCTGCAAAATGACCTCCAGCAGGCCACAAATGTGCATGTGTCTGCTCAAACGGTCAGAAACAGACTCCATGAGGGTGGTATGAGGGCCCGACATCCACAGGTGGGGGTTGTGCTTACAGCCCAACACCGTGCAGGACGTTTGGCATTTGCCAGAGAACACCAAGATTGGCAAATTCGCCACTGGCGCCCTGTGCTCTTCACAGATGAAAGCAGGTTCACACTGAGCACATGTGACAGACGTGACAGAGTCTGGAGACGCCGTGGAGAACGTTCTGCTGCCTGCAACATCCTCCAGCATGACCGGTTTGGCGGTGGGTCAGTCATGGTGTGGGGTGGCATTTCTTTGGGGGTCCGCACAGCCCTCCATGTGCTCGCCAGAGGTAGCCTGACTGCCATTAGGTACCGAGATGAGATCCTCAGACCCCTTGTGAGACCATATGCTGGTGCTATGGACTGGCCCGCCCGTTCCCCAGACCTGAATCCAATTGAGCACATCTGGGACATCATGTCTCGCTCCATCCACCAACGCCACGTTGCACCACAGACTGTCCAGGAGTTGGCGGATGCTTTAGTCCAGGTCTGAGAGGAGATCCCTCAGGAGACCATCCGCCACCTCATCAGGAGCATGCCCAGGTGTTGTAGGGAGGTCATACAGGCACGTGGAGGCCACACACACTACTGAGCCTCATTTTGACTTGTTTTAAGGACATTACATCAAAGTTGGATCAGCCTGTAGTGTGGTTTTCCACTTTAATTTTGAGTGTGACTCCAAATCCAGACCTCCATGGGTTGATAAATTGGATTTCCATTGATTATTTTTGTGTGATTTTGTTGTCAGCACATTCAACTATGTAAAGAAAAAAGTATTTAATAAGATTATTTCATTCATTCAGATCTAAGATGTGTTATTTTAGTGTTCCCTTTATTTTTTTGAGCAGTATATTATCACCATAAACCCATGGATGGTGAATATTTCCAATACGTTTGGTTTTAAATTAATTCAACGAAAAACCATCAATCTGCTTTTTAAACCAACAACAATATTTCGAAATAAGATCTGGTCAGAAGCATGATATCATAAATCGCTTCTCTCGTTTCATGGCACTGTGTGCACACGTTGGCCTAAATGTCTTTACGCATAACGTTCACAAGTCTATACAAACTACTTGTATCGCTGCGTCGTGCGAGTATAAAAATATATATATATGCAGTTGATATGGCATTATAGGAGGATTCAATAGTTTGGAGGAGCGCGTTTTTGGTAATCTGACGCTGGGCGCTCTTTGAAAATGGGGATGGATAATTTACGTGAAGAAGCGAAATGAAGTATGCATGTATGTGAATTTTGAATAATGAATAAGTGTAACCGATGTGAAATGGCTAGTTAGTTAGCGGTGGTGCGCGCAATGAGGGCAAAACCTCCCAAATTTTTCAAAACACCCTCAGTAGACCATTTTAAACCCCTTTATTCATAAGCAACTTGGCTATTTTTTGTGCCCTTTTGAATAATACAACTGTGGGATTTTTCTGCACGGATACATGGTGAAAGGGTTTCGTTGTATTTCTCCTGCGAATGGTTCTTTAGGGTTTCACTGATGTGGAACGCTCGTCACCGTCACCATGTTCTAATGCTTCTAAGAGCATGTCCTCTGTCAGAATCCAGTGTCATGGATCACATAGACCCTGAGGTATTTTAAGGCCAAAAGTGTTACCTAGCTCACACACACCTTCACTCAAATAGGTCTCCATGTGAACTCCAAGTCGACTCAAAATGAACTTCAGACAAAGTGCAAACTCTGTTTAAGTGCAATACAGTTTTCTAGTCCCAAATCAATGTGCCTTGTCAGGACAATCTGTTGCATTTATCAGGAGTGTACATTCTGTCAGAATTACTGTACATAAACAGTTCTGATCAAATCAATAGAGGCATGTGCATCTGGCCAAATCATTAGGACAGAAATATAGAGGGAAATATATAGCATAACATCAGCCTGACACTTTATGCAACACACAAATATGAAAGTTCACCATTCACATATTGTTGTTTGTCTCTCATACATTCAGCTACGTACTTGGAGACTTACACAATACACTGGCAACACACTGGCTGACTGACGTGGTTTGTACCCTTCACATTGCTACTCTGCAGCGAGCGGTGAATAGCTGGGAGATGAGCGAGGCCCTTAGTAAGACACACTGGTTGAATTGGTGAAGAGGGCTTCATTTGTGCTGCCTTCATGGCTTCTTTGACTTTGAAGTGCACGGCACACCTGACTCATATCTGTATCTGAACCACTAACTGACTGGTGTGTTAGTGCTCATTTCCGTTCCTCCCTTTGAAGCACTGAGAGACAGAACTATTTTCAGAGGCCCTAAAATCCCACTTCACATTATTATAGAGGAATTATGCCTGCAGTGTGTGTATGCAGAGATCTCTCTCACACTCAGTCAGTGTGTGGACTTAATATAGTGCTCAGATAAACCTGGCATCAAAGATGACTCTGCCTATACTGTGTATTCCTACCCTTTCTGTCTTAAGCTTACCATGTTTCCCAGTCGAAACAGTTCACTCATATATTATGACATCATTTTGTGACGTTTTTGTTTGTTTCGAACACCAAAACAAACAAAAACGTCACAAAATGATGTCACAATATATGAGTGAACTGTTTCGACTGGGAAACATATGGTTTGTCGGAGTTACGTAGCCAATCACGCCCCTTCGTCGGTGATTGGTCAACAGTAGAGATTCTTCAATTAAATGTTTGTTGTCATAAAATGACAGACAACTAGTTTTCATGCATTTTTTTCACTTGAGAAATACTGCACCAAATATCTTAGTTAGATGTAAAATCTCTCTCTCTCTTTCTCTGTCATAAAGAAGCAAGCAGTATATGTGTTCTGTAACCCTGAGGCTGCTTGATTTACACTGGCCTCCCTCCTACCCCTGAGGGAGAATGATCAGTAAAGACACCCCTCTGTCTCATGCTGCCAGTCTTCACACACAACACACTGGCTATAACCCCTTATATTCAGACACTGTGTCTACACTATAGCTATACCATCTGGGAATAAAGAAAAGCCTTTTCTAACCCAACATAATTCTGGCTGACACCTTTATGCTCAGTGACTTTTACATACTACAATGCCAATTTTACTGTACGTCAACCACAGAGGAGGCTCCTCAGAGGAGGAAGGGGAGGACCATCCTCCTCAGTGATCCTTTTTAGATAAAACTATACTAAATATATTCACATGTAACCAAATAATTGATTAAAACACTGTTGTGCAATGAAGGTCTACAGTAGCCTCAACAGCACTCTGTAGGGTAGCACCATGGTATAGCCAGAGGACAGCTAGCTTCCGTCCTCCTCTTGGTACATTGACTTCAAATCAAAACCTAGGAGGCTCTTGGTTCTCATCCCCTTCCATAGACTTACACAGTAATTATGACAGCTTCCGGAGGACGTCCCCTAACCTATCGGAGCTCTTGCAGCATGAACTGCAGCATCAAAAAATCAGAGAATTAATCTAGTACTGAAAGCATAAACTACAGTTAGCTAGCACTGCAGTGCATACAATGTGGTGAGTAATTGACTCAAAGAGAGAGAAAGACAATAGTTTAACAGTTTTCAACAAATGAATTTCTTAAAAAAATGAAGAAGCAAGAGGGAGAGAGATTTCGACATTTTTATTTCACTTTCAGTTTCATTTACTAAGCTAGCAAATGGAGCTGGCTAGTTTAGTTACTCAAACAGCTGGCTCAAACAGAGGGATGCTATGTTAGCTAGCTGGCTATAACTATCCAACACAACACTGGAACTCTTCCAAGTCAAGGTAAGCTTTTGGTTTTATTAACTTATTGCCACCGGGGCCCACCGGTGTAACTGCTTACTGACAATACGCTGCAACATTACTACATTACTGTAGCAGGTTTACTAACGCATTAGTTCTATTAGCTATGTTGACTAGGACGTTACTTTAGCTAATATGGGGACAACGATGTAGGGTGTATTTTATGACATGGTTTGGCTTGGAATGTTTTTTTCACCTGGTCACATACAGCTGATGTGTTGTTCATTGATGTCCACAAACGAAGGGAAAAGGTGAGTGGAGGAACATGCATGGAAGCGAGAAGGAATATAACGTGGCTGCTATAAAAGTGAACTGCGTTTATGTGTGATCAGGAGTTTATTAAATTCTATCGATTGTGTTGAAAAACGTTTCTTAAACGGAAATAAAAAATACCAGAATTTGTCCAATAGAAACTCTTGTTTGCAAGTCGGTATTGAATGTGTCACTGTCTGTCATCTCAAATGTTTCGATCGACCTGTGTGCACTTACGTTGTAAACTTTTATTCATATGCTAGGTTATAGCAACCTCATGATGGGTATATGGAAAATGTTTGTATTATGTAGTAGCCTAAACCTATTGATGTTACATTGAACTGGGTGAATGGAATATGAATGACAGTCATCCAACATGCTGTAAAAGAAATAAGGCCATGCTCATGAAAAAATCCTCCTCCCTCATCATAAACGGCACTGACCGCCACTGGTCAACCAAATTTGGTTTTCTCTATGCACCTGATTTGTGCAATTAATAGGTTAAACCACATGACTGGAGCGCACTATCGCAAACTCATCTCAATACAGTACACCAATCAGTGATTTTAATAATGGCAGTTTCAGATTGATATCCTGAGGTTTCAATGATAAGTAACATATGCAGTAGTTGAGAACTGGCTGCCCAACCTTGTTTCAAAGTAGTCTATGCAGATTCAGCAACTGGCAGGTACTAGATGTGTCACAGCTACCTACACAATGTTGAGTTGTTGAGCTTCTGGTGCAATGAACAGTGTGTGTGTTCTTTAAAAAAAATATTATTATATATATTTTTTTTTACATCTGCCCAACCTTGGCCTGTCCTGTGGCAGGGCTCATCTCCATTCCTGCACACGCATGCATGCACTTTCACACGCACACACACACACACATCCCATTCCTGCTTGCGGACGTGTTATGGATGAGACTAGCTGACCTCTGCCTCTCCACAGATCCCAGGAGCATTCTAATCGACCTGCTAAAAGACTGTCGACCCCCGGGTCAGACACTCACCAGGGTTAGCCTGTTTGGTAGGTAAATGATTCAAGGTTGAAATGGATAGATGCACTGATGGATCTGTGTACATCAATTCAGAATCTCACTTACTGACTTCCTCCTGACTATCAATCTCTGATTTCTTAAAAGACGGAGTAAAATAACATGGAAGAGCATAGATTTGGAGCAGGGGTGTGGTGTCAAACTCCAATTCCTGGAGGGCCGTGTGTCTGCTGATTTTTGTTATTCCCTTTCAATTCGTGCCTTATTATGGCCCTCCAGGAATTGAGTTAGACAACCCTGATTTTGAGTCTGAAGTTGTACTGTGAGAAAGTGTATGTGGGTGACCAATTTGAGTCCCTCTCTCAACCAACCTTGCTGGCCTGAGTTGAACTGAGTTGAAGCATACTGCTTTTTACTGTATTGGATATGTGACAGGACCTTAACTGGTTCTGCTTGGGTCACCAGGAGCCACCACCCTCAGAATCCCATATCAACACGTCAGATTGACTGGGATTAACCAAGGGCCAACAGGGAAGCCTATAGGGTTGGCTGACTGGAGAAATACTGTTACACAAGACATAGTCCCGGCGAAGACCCAGTTTGGGGTCGAACGTTGTCTATTAAACATTATACCAGTGTGTGGATGTACTTTCTGTTCAACATTATCCTCTCTGATACTGCACATGGGATACGTTTTTTATATATATATATTTTTTAATCTTTTACCTATATTTAACTAGGCAAGTCAGTTAAGAACAAATTCTTATTTACAATGACGGCCTATATATATACAGTTGAAGTAAGAAGTTTACATGCACTAAGGTTGGAGTCATTAAAACTCGTTTTTCAACAACTTCACAAATTTCTTGTTAACAAACTATAGTTGTGGCAAGTCGGTTAGGACATCTACTTTGTGCATGACACAAGTCATTTTTCCAACAATTGTTTACAGACAGATTATTTCACTTATCTGTATCACAATTCCAGTTGGTCAGAAGTTTACATACACTAAGTTGACTGTGCCTTTAAACAGCTTGGAAAATTTCAGAAAATCATGTCATAGCTTTAGAAGCTTCTGATAGGCTAATTGACATCATTTGAGTCAATTGGAGGTGTACCTGTGGATATATTTCAAGGCCTACCTTCAAACGCAGTGCCTCTTTGCTTGACATCATGGGAAAATCAAAAGAAATCAGCCAAGACCTCAGAAAAATAATTGTAGATCTCCATAAGTCTGGTTCATCGTTGGGAGCAATTACCAAACACCTGAAGGTACCACGTTCATCTGTGCAAACAATAGTATGCAAGAATAAACACAACGCAGCTGTCATACCGCTCAGGAAGGAGACACGTTCTGTCTCCTAGAGATGAACGTACTTTGGTGCGAAAAGTGCATATCAATCCCAGAACAACAGCAAAGGACCTTGTGAAGATGCTGGAGGAAACAGGTACAAAAGTATCTATATTCACAGTAAAACGAGTCCTATATCAACATAACCTGAAAGGCCACTCAGCAACGAAGAAGCCCCTGCTTCAAAACTACCATAAAAAAGCCAGACTACGCTTTGGAACTGCACATGGGGACAAAGATCGTACTTTGGTCTGATGAAGCAAAAATATAACTATTTGGCCATAATGACCATCATTATGTTTGGAGGAAAATGGGGGAGGCTTGCAAGCCGTAGAACAACATCCCAACCGTGAAGCACGGGGGTGGCAGCATCATGTTGTGGGGTGCTTTGCTGCAAGAGGGACTGGCGCTCTTCACAAAATAGATGGCATCATGAGGGAGGAAAATTATGTGGATATATTGAAGCAACATCTCAAGACATCAGTCAGGAAGTTAAAGCTTGGTCGCAAATGGGTCTTCCAAATGGACAATGACCTCAAGCATACTTCCAAATGTGTGGCAAAATGGCTTAAAGGACAACAAAGTCAAGGTATTGGAGTGGCCATCACAAAGCCCTGACCTCAATCCTGGACAAACTTTGTGGGCAGAACTGAAAAGGCGTGTGCGAGCAAGCAGGCCTACAAACAGTTACACCAGCTCTGTCAGGAGGAATAGGCCAAAATTCACCCAACTTATTGTGGGAAGCTTGTGGAAGGCTACCTGAAACATTTGACCCAAGTTAAACAATTTAAAGGCAATGCTACCAAATACTAATTGAGTGTTTGTAAACTTCTGACCCACTGGGAATGTGATGAAAGAAATAAAAGTTGAAAAAAATCATTCTCTCTACTATTATTCTGACATTTCACGTTCTTAAAATAAAGTGGTGATCCTAACTGACCTAAAACAGGGAATTTATACTCGGATTAAATGTCAGGAATTGTGAAAAACTGAGTTTAAATGTATTTGGCTAAGGTGTATGTAAACTTCCGACTTCAACTGTATATGAATATGCGCAAAGCATCCCACTAAACATACACAATAAATGGTAGACACTAGGTTAAATATGTATTGTGTTGGGTGAACTAAGCTATCTTTCTTTAAAAAATTCTGTACTTCATTAGAGAACAGTTTGAAAGGTTGGTAGTACATTTCATGCTGGGTGATTTCATGTTAGCTGTGTTGCTCATGATATTGAGGAAGAGCGTTGGGATTAATAACATGGCAGCCAACGCTGGCTGGTTATTGGCTGCTGGAGAACGAGTTAGAATGTATTTCTACCACCGAGCGAGGAGCTGTTTGTTGAGATAATTGCATTCTCAAAGGACGCGAACAGAACACATAAATTAATTTCTAGCTGGAGTAACAGACAGGATTTATGCTTTCATGGGGCGGGTTCGTTTACAGAACAAATAAATTAGATGTTTAAAAAAAATAATTATGTTTCTTCATGTCATTAAAGAGTATCAGTTATCTGATGACTTTGAAATATACACTCATGGTTGTCTGATGCGTTTTGATGACAAAGTAAATCACCCTCTTACAGGAATGCATAATAATGAATACAGTGGTGGAAGCAATGAAACATCACTATATTAGAGTGACTGGTTTAACTCTGGATGCTATGTATTACAATACAATATGCTGGCCTGGGCTGGCCAAGACATGTACAGAATGTTGGGGTATGGAATCGCAACAATTCAGAGGAGTTGGAGGAGACCGTTTTACAAATGTTGTTATGCTACGAACAGTATAACCTCAATAGATGAAAAACAATCAAATTAATACATGAAAAACAATAGGGTACATTTGAAAAATAGCTGTTAAAAAAAACGACATGACGTCCAACATGCATGGTGTAAATGTGTCAGTAGATATGGTGGGCTACCATTTGATCTTTAATACTGTGGGATAATGTAGGTCTTATTTGAATGACCTGCTTCTTAATCCATGCCAAGGAGAGCAGAAAATACTAATTTGACACGGCTAACTTTTATCTGCTCTGTTGTAATTAGGAAAACCTCATTAAGTTCATTAAGTCATCCTTTGTGTTCAAGGATTTGTTTTACATACGCCACCAACGCTGCCTGCCTGCCAGTTAGCCTAGCGCTCCCTAGCTCTTTGTCTTTTACCAGACAGAGTTAAAGGAAAAATTCCATAAAAAACGCTATATATATATATTTTTTTTTTATTTTTATTAGTCCACTGTTGCTACAGTCCCAAAATGTTTTGCATGTCAGTAGTCAAGTTATCAAGATAATAGATTTTCAAGAACAGTGTCACTTGCCACATCATCATGATGATGCATTTGCTTCTAAAAGTCCAATATCTTGAAAACCTGAGTGCTGACATGTAAAACATTTGATTTGGATTTGATTTTGGGACTGTATCAACAGGGACTAATGACAAAAATACCAAAAGTCTGTTTTTGAGTGGAGCTTTTCACAATTAATTAACCTAGCACTCACATTTTAAAGAAGCCTAGTGTGCAGTCCCTCACTGCACTGGCCCTGCCTTTTACCAGACACAGCTCTCTCTTTTTATTGTATATAGTTTTGGCATTTTATGCTTTAATGGATAGAGGAGAGACAACAGGAAAAATAGATAAGACTTTTTCTGAAAAAGCAGTGGACTGGATTCAAACACATGCTGCAGCTGTATGTGACCTGCTAGACCAGGGAGTTCCCAAACTTTTTCACTCGGGGCCCCCCATCCCTCATGCACGACATCTACTGTTCATGACACAAACTGTTCACACGTCTCTTGTTGGTGGAGAGAATTTTGTAGGGTTAAAGCTTATTTCATGCAATTCTACACATTTTGTCATGGGGTACAAAGATAATTTTGCAGTTTTAAAGCAAATTTTCTTGCAATTCTATACATTTTGACATGTCTAATGTGTATTTGTATGACAAAATAATTACAAGAATATCTATGGGCTAAAAAAACTTAGAAACAAAAAGTTAGCTGACATGAGCTCTCTAAGATGTGCCATGACTGACATGACAAGAGGAACTGATGATGCACTACCTCATTTCAAATCGCACCTTGTGCATTCTACTATTACAACTTTAAAGAGGAAGTATAAAGCCAGACTGAGTTCCTTAAAAAAAGGGAAAAAAATATACTTTTGGGAACCACTGCGCTAGACCACCTTAGGCCACAGCAGGGCCCTTTTTATGGGCGATATTACGGTAACACCACGTCTCCACATTCTAACAGGGACCTTTCCATTAACCCATTAACGTCCTCTAACTATATTTAGTACAATATCAAAATGCCCCACAGAATGAATTCTGTTTGGTGTAAATGAATGAAATTTGTAGTCAGCATAGCTAGTAAACGTGTCTTAACAGGACAGATACATTTTATGATCGTATAAAAAGTGACACCTCCAGTGTCAATCACAGTTTGGCATCTCCAGTGTCAATCACAGTTTGGCATCTCTAGTGTCAAAAAAGATTTTCCTTATAAATGACGATTGTTTTCTTTAAATCTTCAGATTTGTCCATCAGTTAGCAAGGATATTATACATTTCTGTTATAGACATGGGTTAATCTGGTTCTTGGTTGAGGGGCAATACCCTGTTTGGCCCTGGGGTGGCAATGGTAAAAGCCATGGTAACAGACTACACACCACCACCAAGCAACCCTCTTAGTTTTGGCTCCTGCACCCAATGATTCCAATTTTGGTGATAGTGAAAGCAGTGATTCATCATCTGCTGTATTACTTAGTGGGCTGAGAGCAGCGGGCCATTCATCTCCCACCCTGGCCCCTGCTGCCACAGCCCAGAGGCCCAGAGCCAGGGAGACGCCACCACTGCACTGCACTGAAAGAACAGCATACACACCTAGACACACACACGCACGTCTGGCCTGCATGGCCTCCCCTGCCAGGATTCAACACAGTGCTGTGCTGATAAGACTGACAGGCACTTAGTTTAAAGCAGGTGAAAAACAATGTGTACCTCAGTGGGAGAGGTTGACATACTGTACAGTAGAGTGCAGACTTTTAGAATACTTTTCAATGGCCACAAAATCTATCTAAAGGAAATACTATTACAGTCTGTATGCAGGATTTACAACACAAATGCTCTTTAGTTCTACATTGAGAGGAATTACATGTCTCTAAGGGGTTACAAAATATAATACCACAACCACCAGAGTTCCACATACAAATGTTGCAATGCTAATGTATCCTGTCAGGTACTGTAACTAGCCTGGAATCCAAGCCAATTAAATGCTTCCTTCATGAATTTATCTTGGATGAGCATAGATTCAATTCAGTTGGCTTTCAGGTAACAGGCAAAAGTGGAGATGAGAGCAAGGAGACAGGCATTGCCAACCTGTTTTCCATTTAACTTACTGATATCCATGGAGGGGGGGTGTAGGTTGCTGTAGGAGATGCCAATGGCCCAAAGTACACAGCTAGAACTGGTGGGAAGCACAAAACAATTTCACGCACCCTGTGGGAGCGGGGCCGGGGATGTGGGACTGAGGCATGGCCCAAACCTAACGCATGCTGCTTCCCTGACTTCAATTAGTGTTCCACTTTAGCCCTCCACCAGACTCCAGCAGGCCCCAGCACACTGCCAACCGCACCATGAACAACCAGCAGAGACACACTGCCAACCGCACCATGAACAACCAGCAGAGACACTCTTAGGAAAGAGCAATCTGTCGCCTCTCCGTCACACTCACCTGACGTAGTCTCCCCAAACACAAACACACCTCACCTGACTCGCACATCCTCACACACCTCACCTGACTCGCACATCCTCACACACCTCACCTGACTCGCACATCCTCACACACCTCACCTGACTCGCACATCCTCACATACCTCACCTGACTCGCACATCCTCACACACCTCACCTGACTCGCACATCCTCACATACCTCACCTGACTCGCACATCCTCACACACCTCATCTGACTCGCACATCCTCACACACCTCACCTGACTCGCACATCCTCACACACCTCACCTGACTCGCACATCCTCACACACCTCATCTGACTCGCACATCCTCACACACCTCATCTGACTCGCACATCCTCACACACCTCACCTGACTCGCACATCCTCACACAACTCATCTGACTCGCACATCCTCACACACCTCACATGACTCGCACATCCTCACACACCTCATCTGACTCGCACATCCTCACACATCTCACCTGACTCGCACATCCTCACACACCTCACCTGACTCGCACATCCTCACACACCTCATCTGACTCGCACATCCTCACATACCTCACCTGACTCGCACATCCTCACATACCTCACCTCACTCTCTTTCCCTCACTCGCAATCCACCCTTGTGTGTGTGTATGCACGTTCCTGTTCTGCTGAGTGCTCTAATTGTGTCTTCCTCCCCATCACCACCACACACACAAACAGACCACACACACACCACCACTATGTTTGCTCCTCATTAACCTTTGAGCAGATAAGCCTGTTTTAACGCCGTGTTTGAACAGCCTCTCTGAAGTATTGCTCTACGTTGATACAGAAAACAGATTATCTTTTTTTCATCTCTCTCTCTTTCTTTTAATCTCTCTCTCTCTTTCTTTTAATCTCTCTCCCTCTTTTCTTCTCTCTCCATCCATCTCTCTATTTTCATCTCTCTATTTTTCATCTCTCTCTTTTCTTCTCTCTCTCTTCTCTCTCTTTTCTTCTCACTCTCTCTCTTTCCTTCTTCTCTCTCTCTCTTTTCTTCTCTCTCTCTCTTTTCTTCTCTCTATCTTTTCTTCTCTCTCTCTCTTTTCTTCTCTCTTTCTCTCTCTTTTCTTCTCTCCTTTTCTCTTTTCTTCTCTCTCTCTTTTCTCTCTCTCTCTTCCTCACTCTCCCTCTTTTCCTCTCTCTTTCCTCTCGCTCTCTTTTCTTCTCTCTCTCTCCCTTTTCTTCTCTCTTTCCTTCTCTCTCTCTTTTCTTCTCTCTATCTCTCTCTCTCTCTCTTTTCCTCTCTCTCTCACTTTTCCTCTCTCTCTCTTTTCTTCTCTCTTTTTTCTTTTTTCTCTCTCTCTCTTTCTCTTTTCTCTCTCTTTTCCTCTCTCTCTTTTCCTCTCTCTCTCTCTCACCCCCCCTTCACTCTCTTCCATTAGATTTGAGAATTCAATTTTACTCACAACTCCCCAATCTCCATAAATCTAGCACCTGGGATACCCTTTAATTACATGGAGAGATATTCTGGAGCAGCGGTTAGTGCGCCGCCTGCCTGGCACTGCTAACAAGGTGAAAAGGTGCACTGCGTGTGTAATGGGTGGCAAGAAAACTCACTGAGTAATTGTTAATATCATGTTAGCGCTTTGTCTCTCTTTCGTCCACGTTTCTTTCTCCCCAATCGGGATACAGACTACAGTACATATGCTTGTTAGAAGCGCTGAGGTAAAAGGCAGTTAATTTATCTGGAGTGCAAAGTCTGTTAGTCTGCCAGCTGTGTGTTGTGTTGTGGATAAAGGTGATGGGTTCACTGTACCAGGCTGCTGGGTAAACACTCAGGTTACGTTCCAAATGTCACCCTATGAGCCCTGGTCAAAAGTAGTGCGCTAAATAGGGAATAGGATGCCATTTAAGACGCAGCCTCGGTTTGTTCTACCAGACGTTGTTCCGAGCCATGGAGAGAGAGAGTTGGGTAAATATGAACTGAGACTGTGTAAAGATAATTGGCAGGAGGTGATTATTTGTATCTGTATCAGAGGTTATTATTTTAATGACAAGATCAGATGAGATGCAGAGAAAACATTTGCACATGTACACACACACACACACACACACACACACACACACACGTGAGCGCGCACACACACAGCCGATTCCCCTCCAAGCAGGCTTATAGAATGACCAAATAACCAACAACATAATCTTTCCAAACAGCCAGTGATCTTGAAAAAGTGCTCCCATTAAATCAATTAGGGTGATATTGTGTAAGCCAAATTTAGCACCAATACAAACACATCCATATGATTCAGTCAGAAATAGTGCAGGTTTGATACAAACAGTCCCCTGTATAGGGATACAGATGCACTAACTGGCAGTAACATTGATGATTTTACCCTGTGTAGTGTTTGGTTATTGGACGAGGGATAAATTCCCGATAAACAAAGTCATTTATTATTATAAAGGTTTTCACACTTCAGAAATACTTGCATTAGCTGTCATGACAAGGAAAACTGTGAATCACACATTATACTCGCACAGTATTTGTTTCACACAGTAAGCCAAAGGCTGAGAATTAAAATGGGACAATGTAGCACAAATAATACAGTTGATAATACAATTGTCTGGAAGACGACTGCATGTATGAATTGTGCAAGACTGTGAAAGGATTTCACAACTGACAAAAATAACTAATTAAATAATAGTGTATAATAGGATTCTTTGAATGTTCTATGTGGAGATTATATGCCTCTTAGATAATCATCTGTAGAAATGTTTAAAACATCATAGGGAGACAATTCCAGGATAACAATTATATTATTATTAGAACAAAGAGGACAAGATGACGAATCACAATAATTATTCAACTTTTGCCTCATCCTGTCATTCCAATTAAATTTTTACACTTGAAAAAATGTAATAAATGTTTAAATATTTTGTAATTGGCAGCACTACACATCTTTCCAAACTTTAATAATAAAAATATGTAATATTTTCATGTCTCAAAAGTCTTGATTAACTGCAGACTGATTCATCTCTGACAGCTGGCTAGCTAATATTGCGTTGCCATTTTGTTTTGTTTACACATTGGTGTGATGTTGATCACTGGTCTGGTTAGGAACCCAGATGTTTGTCCCACATGGATTCCTTCCTACTGTCTGTTCCAACATACTGAAACGCAGCTCTCCTCACAGGCCCCTACAGAGTCAGACCAGCCTCTCTGGACGTACACTAGTTTGTTACTTCACCGATAAATGACAATATCCATCCGGACCTTTGCCACCTAGGAAATCTGTGTGACTGGACCTTCTCAAATAGTATTTGAGTACCCCTGTTCTATACCATATTTTCGTCTAACAATAGTAGCAGTTCATACAATTTGTCAGGGAAGGGGGGGTCACGAGAGAAAAGGTTTGGGAAGCTCTGCATCAGTACACTACTGTCTCTACACAGCTAAGAGAAAAGGTTTGGGAAGCTCTGCATCAGTACACTACTGTCTCTACACAGCTAAGAGAAAAGGTTTGGGAAGCTCTGCATCAGTACACTACTGTCTCTACACAGCTAAGCGAGAAAGGCAGAACAGGCTCCAGCAGTCACTACTGATGTTTTTCATTTGAATGTTGGATAATGTTCATTATACAGTTTTTCTCAGTCGCGTACAAGACATTTCGGGATCTGTGTTGAAATGTATCTATAGCACAACAGCAACAATCAAACGCTCAAATACATTTTCAGAACTTCTGAAAATGTTCTTGCCCGTTCCTGACTTACATATCTTTAGACCACCTTTTGCAAAACATTAAATACACGTCATCAGTGAATACAAAAATCACTGTTAAGTGTTTTGTTCACAGAATATTAACACATTGTTTTCATCAGAAGAGAAATGTGTGCAATTGTGTTCGCTGTTTCCAGCACACAGTAAATACTACTGCAATGGAATTCATCTCATCAGTGTCTACCATGTACAATATATGGAAAGATCTAGGCAATGGGGACTGTCTAACTGTTCAGATTTTGTACAATATTGCAGAGAATGAGGTTGGGTTACTTCTAAGTAACTTTTGGTTACTCCTAAGTCATCATCTCATCATTCTGATCTTCCATTATAGAGCTTTGCTTCGGTGTGGATTGAGGCCTATACACTCATATCAGTTGTATTCCTCCATTGTATTCACCTTTCCTTATTTCTATTGTGGATTGTGTTTCTGTGCGCCAATGGAAAATCTACAAAACGATGACCAAACCAACCTTTGTATTCAATACATGGAATTGGATTGTGATGATGCCAATGAATGAACCACGCACCCAATGGGTTTATTTTTTATACATTTTTTAATCAGGAATAATAATTGATTTGATGTGTATGAAATTGTTTGTTGAAATATGCATAAAAGGAGAGTAATTACCCATAATTATGCACCTTTGGATAGTTGTACTTCCGTTTTTGATTATCATGGAGGGACTGTGAAGAACATGTATTGATCTCCAGGGATTTAAAAACACAGGATAACTTTCTGTTTTGTCTGCTTGTCAAAAGATAAGTATGGTCCTGTTCATTTGTTTGCAGACTGTCATGTGGTTTGGATGAATATATTTGCAATTTGACGGTATAGTATCGTTTTGATGAACATATTTTGTTTTGATGAACATATTTTGAAAATGCATTTACTGTTTTCTAAAAGGCCACAGAGTTCTGTGTCTTGTGGACTAGGTTTTGAAAATCGACAACATTGTTCCAAAAAAATGCTTGTACGCGATTGAGAAAAATGAAATGAAGCAGCCAGTCAGACTTATATTGGAGTCGCCGAAAAAAAGCATTGTTCGAGGTTGCATTTGCATATTCTTTTGACTTTTACTTAACATATTTTTACTTCTACTCCTCATCCTGGAAACATAGAGAGCCAGCCAGCCAGCCAGTCAGCGCATCCGCCAGCCAGTCAGCGAGTCAGCCACTAAGCCAGCCAGCGTAAAGTCATTAGGCTGCTGTAAATATACAGACAGACATAGGAAGCCTGTTTTAACTCTGTGTTTGAACAGCCTCTCTGAAGTATTGCTCTACGTTGATACAGAAAACAGATATCCATCAATATCCATCCATTCATAGTCTTTCTCTCTATCTCTCTCTTCCCCCAATATCCATCAATTATCTCTCTCTCCCTCTCTCTTTCTCTGTCTCTCTTCCCCCAATATCCATCAATTATCTCTCTCGCTCCCTCTCTCTCTCTCTGTCTCTCTTCCCCCAATATCCATCAGTTATCTCTCTCTCTCTTCCTCCCCCTCTCTCTCTTTCTCTCTCCCCCCTACATCTGCCACAAAAAGCTCCTCACCTTCCAATGTGATTTCAGCAGCCCAGAGTGTGTGTGCATGCACAGGTGTGTGTGTGTGTATGTGTGTCAAGCGTGTGTGTGTGTGTGTGTGTCTGTCTGTGTTCAGATAGCGGTGAGTGGACAGCAGGTTCTCTCACCTCTGTTTTGACACTGATTTAACATATGGCTAAACCTTTGCAGATAACAACAGTGTATACTTTCCTGGTCCAGACAGATAACATCCACATTCATTACCACACAGAACCATGTTGGTGTAAGCTCTTAGAAAAACGGACCCATGCACAGCAAATCGTTCTAACACCCATGTTTGGAAAATAAAGGGCAAGTTCTATCCATTCCATTCAAAAATCCTATGTTGATAAAAAAAAGTGGGTTAGCTCTTTTGATCATCGTAACCAAGAAAGGTTCAAATAATCATGCTGAAAGTACTATTTACTATGATTCAGATTATGTGGTAAAATAAGTGTCATGCAGATCAATTATTTTAACTGCATTTTCATGAAATGATGGGGTCAATGATAAGCCTTCTTATTTTGTCCATATAGTTGTTTATTGTTATTTGACTAATGTCCAACTCATGTTCTGTGGTCGTACTTATTCCACTAGCGATTTCTCCTCACTCCTCCTAACATCCTTAAACGAATGTTCCACTTAGAATTAATGACTTACTCATTGTTTACAAATTGGATTGTGTAAGGAAACACTAGACCTGGATAGAGGATCTACGTGAACACGTCTGTTAGTACTGCACTGGGATCAGTTCCGCTAATGGTCCAGACAGATACCCAGTTAAACCTCTATTGAGAGCGGTATTCACACACACGCCCGCGCACACGCACGCACGCACACACACACACGCACACACACACACACACGCACACACATACACGCGCACACACACCTTGAAATCAACACCTTCCTAGCATTACACAGCAGAGCAGTGTACAGGGTAAATGTATTGCATAGCCTCCCCAGACAATATTATCTCTTAAGCACAGACAAATTGTCTCTTTGTTTAAGGACATGAATATTTTTCAAAAACATTATGGAAATCCCAAAAAAATAAGCACTCAAAGGGAAGCTAAAGTGCCACTTATGGATACTGCCAGTGCATTGCATTGGCAATATAAATTTTCTCATTAAATGGGTCTTTCTTTTCTCTCCCGGCCGACTCAGCTGCAGACTGGATCAAGTGAAGGTTGTTTCGTCCTCTCTCTCTCTCATGGCCTACATTCTGATGGGAGGGCTAATTGCATAATTTGTTTCAGAATTAACAGCTAATAGCTCTTAATAGCTCTCCCTCTCTCTTTCTCTCTCACTCGCTCTCATCCCAATTTTACTAGTATTTGCTGAGGTTTTGGACAATGTGCCACCAAAACCATGCAAAAATTACATTTTGCAGCAAAAGAAAAATCATCATTCATTAGCCTTTAGTGGTTATTGAAACTAATAGCATTTTGGATAATATGATTTCTAGGAACTAACTCCAATACAATCTCAACCTCTTCTTTAAGACATAATGAGGATATGAGATAATGAACATACATTACCAGAAACAAAACAGACTTCACTCTATCACTATGCTCACCCTCTGGACATTATTCCATGACTTTCTTATCAATACACACTGAGTGTACAAAACATTAGGAACACCTTCCTAACATTGAGTTGCACCCCCTTTTGCCCTCAGAACAGCCTCAAATCATTGGGGCATGGACAAGGTGTCGAAAGAGTACCCCAGGGACGCTAGCCCATGTTGACTCTAATGCTTTCCACAGTTGTGTCAAGTTGGCTGGATGTCCTTTGGGTGGTGGACCATTCTTGACACACACGGGAAATTGTTGAGCGTGAAAAACCCAGCAGTGTTGCAGTTCTTGACACATACATGTGTGCCTGCATCTACAACCGTACCCCATTCAAAGGCACTTAAATCTTTTGTCTTGCCCATTCACCCTCTGAATGGCACACATACACAACCCATGTCTCAATTGTCCATCTGTTCATCTACACTGATTGAAGTGAATTTAACAAGTGGCATCAATAAGGGAGCATAGCTTTCACCTGGATTCACCTGGTCAGTCTATGTCATGGAAATACACCCAGTGTACTGTATATGCACATGGTATTTTTACCATATCAATCTATAAAGGCATGTTATACTGTACCATCAATACAATCTGCTAATGGACACATTCTAACAGCAGCCTCCCTAAAACTTCCTGATTTCCATTTGAGATGATTGGAGGAATGAGGGTGAGGTTTTCAGGGTTGCAGAGAATAGAAGGATCCAGGATAGAAGAGGCTGAGGCCAGATTAACAGTTCTTAGGAGGCTGGCTGCTAAATCAATCCCCTCTCAAACCAGGCAATAACCTCCACTGTCTGCTCTCTCTCGATGTGATAACCAAACTGAATTTCAAAACTAAATCAAACAAACACAAGGATAAAGAGACTGAGACAGGGGGGATAGAGAGAGAGAGAGAGAGAGAGAGAGAGAGAGAGAGAGAGACAGCACAAAGAGACTGACTGACTGGGATTCAATCAATACTTTGATCTTGCTGTCAATCACCAGCACTATTAACCTACGGGCAGAGAGGTGGCTGTTCTATCTGTTTATCAGTCCTGCCCACATCAACAACCGACAGACAGGGACACCCAAAGCACAGACGGCCATTTTAACACAAGGGGTTCGTGTTGCCAGCCTGTCAGACCAACCATGAATGTGCAGAAAATGTATGACTGGAGCTACCATACAGTTCCAGTCAAAAGTTTGGACACACCTATTCATTCAAGGATTTTTGTTATTTTGACTATTTTCTACATTGTTGAATAATAGTGAAGACATCAAAACTATCAAATAACACATATGGAATCATGTAGTAACCAAAAAAGTGTTAAACAAATATATTTTAGATTCTTCAAAGTAGCCACCATTTGCCTTGATGACAGCTTTGCACACTCTTGGCATTCTCTCAACCAGCTTCATGAGGAATGCTTTTCCAACAGTCTTGAAGGAGTTCCCACATATGCTGAGCACTTGTTGGCTGCTTTTCCTTCACTCTGCGGTCCAACTCATCCCAATTCAAATCAAATCAAATTGTATTAGTCACATGCGCTGAATACAACAGGTGCAGACCTTACAGTGAAATGCTGACTTACGAGCCCCTAACCAACAATGCAGTTAATATATATATATATATATATATATATATATGAATAAGAAATAAAAGTAACAAGTAATTAAAGAGCAGCAGTAAAATAACAATAGCGAGACTATTTACAGGGGGGTACCAGTACAGAGTCAATGTGCGGGGGCTCCAGTTATTCGAGGTAATTGAGGTAATATGTACATGTAGGTAGAGTTGTTAAAGTGACTATGCATAGATGATAACAACAGAGAGTAGCAGCGATGTAAAAGAGGGGGGGGGGGCAATGCAAATAGTCTGGGTAGCCATTTGATTAGATGTTCAGGAGTCTCATGGCTTGGGGATAGAAGCTGTTTAGAAGGCTCTTGGACCTAAACTTGGCGCTCTGGTACCACTAGCCGTGCGGTAGCAGAGAGAACAGTATATGACTAGGGTGGCTGGAGTCTTTGACAATATTTAGGGCCTTCCTCTGACACCGCCTGGTATAGAGGTCCTGGACGGCAGGAAGCTTTGCCACAGTGATGTACTGGGCCGTACGCACTACCCTCTGTAGTGCCTTGCGGTCGGAGGCCGAGCAGTTGCCATACCAGGCAGTGATGCAACCAGTCAGGATGATCTTGATGGTGCAGCTGTAGAACCTTTTGAGGATCTGAGGACCCATGCCAAATCTTTTCTGTCTCCTGAGGGGGAATAGGTTTTGTCGTGCCCTCTTCACGACTGTCTTGGTGTGCTTGGACCATGTTAGTTTGTTGGTGATGTGGACACCAAGGAACTTGAAGCTCTCAACCTGCTCCACTACAGCCCTGTCGACGAGAATGGGGGCGTGTTCGGTCCTCTTTTTCCTGTAGTCCCCAATCATCTCCTTTGTCTTGATCACATTGAGGGAGAGGTTGTTGTCCTGGCACCACACAGCCATGTCTCTGACCACCTCCCTATAGGCTGTCTCGTTGTTGTTGATTGTTGTCGGTGTTGAGGATCAGTGTGGCGGATGTGTTGTTACCTACCCTTACCACCTGGGGGCGGCCAATCAGGAAGTCCAGGATCCAGTTGCATAGGGAGGTGTTTAGTCCCAGGGTCCTTAGCTTATTGATGAAGTCAATGAATAGCATTCTCACATAGGTGTTCCTTTTGTCCAGGTGGGAAAGGGCAGTGTGGAGTGCAATAGAGATTGCATCATCTGTGAATCTGTTAGGGCGGTATGAAAATTGGAGTGGGTCTAGGGTTTGGTGTTGGTGTTGATGTGAGCCGTGACCAGCCTTTCAAAGCACTTTATGCCTACAGACGTGAGTGCTACGGGTCGGTAGTCATTTAGTCTGGTTACCTTAGTGTTCTTGAGTACAGGGACTATGATGGTCTGCTTAAAACATGTTGGTATTGCAGACGCGGACAGGGAGAGGTTGAAAATGTCAGTGAAGACACTTGCCAGTTGGTCAGCGCATGCTTGCAGTACACGTCCTGTTAATCCGTCTGGACCTGCGGCCTTGTGAATGTTGACCTGTAACCTCTTTGGGCTAGGGGGCAGTATTTTGACATATGGATGAAAAGCGTGCCCAAAGTAAACTGCCTGTTACTCAGGCCCAGAAGCTAGGATATGTATATAATTGGTAGATAGAAAACACTCTAAAGTTTCTAAAACTGTTAAAATAATGTCTGTGAGTATAACAGAACTGATATGGCAGGTGAAACCCCAAGGACTAACCATCCAGAAAAAAAGAAAATTCAGCCCACAACTGTTTCCAATGGCTGTCATGTTTAATATGAAGGGACAACCTCCCAGATTGCAGTTCCTAGGGCTTCCACTAGATGTCAACAGTCTTTAGAACGAGTTTCAGGCTTGGTTTTGGAAAAATGAGCTAGAATTTGTAGTTTTTCTAAGTGGCTCCCATTTTGACTGTGGTGTTTTCATGTGCGTGGATGAGAGCGCGTTTTTGTTGTTTATCTCCAGTAAAGACAATAACGATTCTCCATCTTAAATTCTATCATTTATTTACGTATTAGGGTACCTGAGGTTTGATTATAAAAGTTGTTTGACTTGTTTGGAGAAGTTTATTGGTAACGTTTGAGATTCATTTTGTATGCATTTTGAAGAAGGGAAACTGGTGGATTATTGAATGAAGCGCACCAGCTAAACTGAGTTTTTGGGGATATAAAGAAGGACTTTATCAAACAAAAGGACCATTTGTGATGTAGCTGGGACCTTTTGGAGTGCCAACAGAAGAAGATCTTCAAAGGTAAGGCATTTATTTTATCGCTATTTCTGACTTTCGTGGTGCACCTGCCTGGTTGAAAAATGTTTTTAATGCTTTTGTGTGCGGGGCGCTGTCCTCAGATAATCGCATGGTGTGCTTTCGCCGTAAAGCCTTTTGGAAATCTGACACAGCGGCTGGATTAACAAGAAGTTAAGCTTTTTTTCTGATATATGACACTTGTATTTTTATGAATGTTAAATATGACTATTTCTGTAATTTGAATTTCGCGCACTGCAATTTCACCGGATGTTGTCGAGGTGGGTCGCTAGCGCCACGCCTAGCCATAACAGGTTTTAAAGGTCTTACTCACATAGGCTGTGGAGAGCGTGATCATACAGTCTTCTGGAACAGCTGGTGCTCTCATGCATGTTTCTGTGTTATTTGCCTCGAAGCGAGCATAGAAGTAGTTTAGCTCATCTGGGAGGCTCGTGTCACTGGGAAGCTCTTGGCTTTGCTTCCCTTTATAGTCTGTAATGGCTTGCAAGCCCTCCCATATCCGACGAGAGCCAGAGCCGGTGTAGTACGATTTGATCTTAGTCCTGTATTGACGCTTTGCCTGTTTGATGGTTCATCGGAGGGCATAGCGCTGTTGCACATTTAACGTGCTGATAGAAATTTGGTAAGACAGATTTAAGTTTCCCTGCATTAAAGTCTCCGACCACTAGGAGTGCCACCTCTGGCTGAGCGTTTTCCTGTATACTTATGGCGGAATACAGCTCATTGATTGCGGTCTTAGTGCCAGCATCAGTCTGTGGTGGTATGTAGACAGCTACGAAAAATACAGATGAAAACTCTCTAGATAGTTAGTGTGTGACAGCTTATCATGAGATACTCTACCTCAGCGAAACCTCGAGACTTCCTTAGATATCGTGCACCAGCTGTTATTTACAAAAATACATAGTTCGCCGCCCCTTGTCTTACCAGACGCCGCTGTTCTATCCTGCCAATAAAGCGTATAACCAGCCAGCTGTATGTTGATAATGTCATTGTTCAGCCACAATTCCGTGAAGCATAAGATAATACAGTTTGAATGTCCCATTGGTAGTTTAATCTATTTTCGATTTCATTTTCCAAAGATTGCACGTTTGCTAACAGAATGGAAGGCAGTGGGGGTTTATTCGATCACCTTTCGAATTCTCAGAAGGCAGCCTGCCCTTCGGCCCCTTTTTCTCTGCCTTCTCTTCAAGCAAATGACGGGAATCTGGGCCTGTTCCCGGGAAAGCAGTATGTCATTCACGTCGGGCTCGGCGGACTCGTTAAAGGAAAAAAAGGATTCTGCCAGTTCGTGGTGAGTAATCGCAGTTCTGATGTCCAGAAGTTATTTTCAGTCATAAGAGACGGTAGCAGCAACATTATGTACAAAATAAGTTAAAAAAAGAGGTATAAACAATGAAAAGAAACAAAAGAAAAAACCCCACAATTGAATAGGAACACGTAAAACATCAGCCTTCTTCTCCGGTGCCATCTTTAGGTTGAGCTCGGGTGATTGTGGGTTGAGGGTGGGTGATTGTGGAGTTCAGGTCATCTGATGCAGTACTCCATCACTCTCCTTCTTGGTAAAATAGCTGTTACAAAGACTGGAGGTGTGTTGGGTCATTCTCCTGTTGAAAAACAAATGATAGTCCCACTAAGTGCAAACCAGATGGGATGGCGTATCACAGCAGAATGCTGTGGTAGCCATGCTGGTTAAGTGTGCCTTGAATTCTAAATAATTCACTGGCAGTGTCACCAGCAAAGCATCCCCACACCATCACACCTCCTCCTCCATGCTTCACGGTGGGAACCACACATGCGGAGATTATCCGTTCTCCCTACTCTGCGTCTCACAAAGACACAGTGGTTAGAAACCAAAAATTCTCAAATTTGGACTCATCAAACCAAAGGACAGATTTCTACCGGTCTAATGTCCATTGCTCGTGTTTCTTGGCCCAAGCAAGTCTCTTATTATTGGTGTCCTTTAGTAGTGTTTTTTGTTGTTGCAGCAATTCGACCATGAAGGCCTGATTCACGCAGTCTACTCTGAACAGTTGATGTTGAGATATGTCTGTTACTTGAACTCTGTGAACCATTTATTTGGGCTGCAATTTCTGAGGCTGGTAACTCTAATGAACTTATCCTCTGCAGCAGAGGTAACTCTGAGTCTTCCTTTCCTGTGGCATTCCTCATGAGAGACAGTTTCATCATACCAATTGATGGTTTTTGCGACTGCACTTGAAGAAAATGTCAAAGTTCTTGAAATTTTCTGGATTGACTGATCTTCATGTCTTAAAGTAACGATGGACTGTAATTTTCCTTTGCTTATTTGAGCTCTTCTTGCCATAATATGGACTTGGTCTTTTACCAAATAGGGCTATCTTCTGTATACCACCCCATACCTTGTCACAACGCAACTGATTGGCTCAAACGCATTAAGAAAGAAAGAAATTCCACAAATTAACTTTTAACAAGGCACACCTGTTAATTGATATGCATTCCAGGTGACTACCTTATGAAGCTGGTTGAGAGAATGCCAAGATTGTGCAAAGCTGTCATCAAGGCAACGGGTGGCTACATACTTTGAAGAATCTAAAATATATTTTGATTTGTTTAACACTTTTTTGGTTACTAAATGATTACATGTGTTATTTCATAGCATTGATGTCTTCACTATTATTCTAGAATGTAGACAATAGTAAAAATAATGAAAAACCCTGGAATGAGTAGGTGTGTCCAAACGTTTGACTGGTACTGTATATCTAAAAGGTACCAAACAACAGTTATCCTATGTAATTTACCGTTGACAGAGGTCAGTGTTGATTTTGGTTGAAGAGATCAGAGATATATTTCCCCATGCAGGGCCTCACTTTATCAAATTTACTGTATATATATCAATGTCTTCGGTGGTAAATGCCAACTAAAGAAATGGCATAAAACATCGAAGAGAGGACATCGATCAGAAGCACATCAGTCCCAGGTAATGGATGTTCCTCTCAGACAGACGTAACCGTTGTGCTATTCAATCTAAAACACAAGGACACAACTATGACGTCTCCTGTCTTACAGATGGATCTTGTTTAAGGCTACGGGCTGAAATGTGTTGTTTTTAACAATAAAGTAGTTGCTTTCCTCATTACAAATGGATCTTCACTGAAAGACGACACTTCACTACTTCTTTCACTACTTCTTTACTGTCTACAACACACTTTTACCAAGTAAATCTCCACTTTTAACCCTCCAGCTCCTGTGAAACCCTCTTTAGATTGTTACAATAAAGATAATTCTAATTCCAACCACAAAGTAAAAGTGTGGACAACATTATAGTAGAGTAATACAGTTGGTAGCTCCTCACTCCCATCTGTCTAGCCAGCCTGACACCCTACTGCAAACTCATAACGGGTGTCGCGCCACACTGAAAATGTTCATATTTTTTCTTAATCACATGACTTGACCTCAGTAGCCAATGATCTGTATCTGGTGCTTGCCGCCTGTGATGTAGGTAGGTACTACAGCTTGCACACAGCGCTCCAGGCGCCCATTTTAATTAAGATATTTTCCAAAGTGTAACCTGCCGACTACATTATGAAAACGGTGCAAAAATAATAGAAAAATAAAACACTCAGGATACTTTTTTTAAAGGATTATTTGGGAAATAAAAGCTTGCTTGCTGAAAGTCTCCAAGCGTTTGTCAACATTAGAATTTGATTGTGACCCCGGGTTGCGTTTTCTATTATGGTACGTTGGGAAATAATATTACAGTACAATGCATGACACCAGTTGAAATGACAGCTTTACCAAAAAGGTCATTTAAGGGACATTGGTATTAAACTTCAAAAGGAGTTAATTCTCTTTTTTATTCAATTATAGTGTAAAGGCTATAGCACCATTGTTGTTACTTTATTTCAAAAGGCTAAATCTGCTAACAATAACATGCCTTAAATAGCTGTTTCCATCAATATCTTCATCATCCTCACATTTCATTGGCATAATTATGCCATAATAATGGTACTAAATAAATGGCCCCTAACAAATGATGTGGGTATTCTGTTTTGTAGGTTAATTCACAACTACATAATGACTGCTTTTT